>NC_041019.1:16396303-16628134 GCF_004193775.1 Glycine soja
TATCATATACTCCCCATTCTATTTTTTGGTAATCTAAAACGTTCATTTTAAATTTGGAGGACTAAAATTAAATTTATCTCAAATTTAAAGACTAAGGGCATATTTAAGTCAAATATTGGATCAGTTTGTTTAAATTATTTGTTGAAATAAATATTTTTTATTTTTTTAGTGTATGTCTGAATTACTTATGGAAAATCCTATCCGCTTCTTAAAAAATTACTTATATAATATTTTTATTTTAAACTTAATTTTTTAAGTTTAAACAAACTTACCCACTAATGTCCATGTACTTAAGTCTGGCTTCTTGAACATTGCTTACTTCTAGTCTATATCATGTAACATTTTATTTATAATTTTTGTTCCAAAAAAGTGGAGTATCACATTGTAAGGGTGGACACCAATTTGGACCAATCCGATAACCTAGTGAATTTGAACCAATCCAAACAAAAAAAAAAATGGATTGGGTTAGAGCGGATTGAAAAAATGTAAATGTATTATGTTGGGATCAAGTCACAAATTTTGATTTTAAGAATTTGATCTAATCCAATCTACATGATTATTTATTATGTTTTTTTTTTGTCTTTTTACCTTTAGAGTTTGGCTTTTTAGCCCAACTCAATATTGTATTTTTCATTTTATGACTATAGTGATAGTAATGTAAGTCATGGTTTAATTTTTAACAAATGGAAACAAGTTTCATATATACAAGTAATTATAAAAATAGTTTGAGTTAAATGTGTTAAATTTCATATTATCATAATCACATTCCTATTTTTTTAGTTTTTAGTTTTAAGAATTAATCCAATCACTCAATTCGAACCAATCTGATCATAATCAAATTGGTCAAATCGGGTAACAAACCCAAACTAGATAAAATTTGATCCACATCAAACTAATTAAAATTGATCAAATCAAACAAAAAATGTCACAAAACCAGTCTGACCTAACCCTTGCCCACCCCTACGAATATGAGAAGCACCTTTCATCATACTTGCAAATACCGATTCCGAAAACAAAATCACTAGTATTTTTTCAAATAAATTTTAAATCAATAAGTTGGGTAGCTTTTTCATATAGGTCCTAGGAATATTCTTCATTTAAGTCAATCCTTTGAATATTTAATGCAAATGTTCATCCAAGTGTAACATCCCATTTTTTCACAAAATAAATTAAAATGATTTTATTTAAAAAAATAGAGTTTTAGGAAAATAATGAGATTTTTATAATTAAATAAATAAGAAGAAATAATTTTTATTAATTAAAATAATATTTTTAAGGTAAATAAAATAAACATATGTTCTTAGGAAATAAAAAAGAGATTTTATTTATTCATTTGATAGGGGAATAAAATAAAGTTTTTTTTATAAAATAAAAAAAGTAGAGTAAATAATAGGCTAAGAGTACCCTAGCTATAAATAGAGACATTATTAGGTCATTTTTGCATTTACGATACGTCTCTACGCTCTCTCTTCCTCTCAAATTCATTTTCCTTTTTCCCCTCCCAAAATCCTTTCTTTTTCTCGCATACACTCAACATGTCCCAGTAAAACTACGATCCCGAACTTGTTAACATTGAATCGTCATGAAATTTGTACACCAAGTTCGAACTTATTTTCATACATCCGCATAGTTGAAATTTGTAAAATAATGTATGTGGTGAGAGAAAATGTCCCTCACACGTAGCTCTCTTTTTTCCCGCATACACCCGTACCTATCCCAATAAAATTATGATCTCAAACTCATTAACTGTTGGATCGTCGTGAAACTTAAACACCAGGTTTAGAACTCATTTTGCACATTCCCACAGTTGGGATTTGCAAATAATGTTTGTGGTGAGAAAAATGTCCCTCAAACGGAGATAGTGACATGGAGACTCCAATCCCTTCTCCTTCTCTCTAACGTTTGGAAACCCTAATAGAGCAACCAAAGAGA
Organism: Glycine soja; assembly: GCF_004193775.1. Taxonomy (NCBI): domain Eukaryota; kingdom Viridiplantae; phylum Streptophyta; class Magnoliopsida; order Fabales; family Fabaceae; genus Glycine; species Glycine soja. The sequence goes on from NC_041019.1 coordinate 16,398,236, forward strand.
AAGCTTGAGAAATCTTAGGAAACCGCTAGAGACACCGCTATCACTGTCGGACTACACACATGAGTCCTCTTAGAGGTAAGGAGAGTTTGTCACAATTGAGATTAGAGTGAACATGTGTAAGGATCCTTACAGATCAAATTGGGGTTAATTTTGGGGTGTTTTATGCATTTTAATTATGCCTTTACGATCATAATTATGAGATTATTATGTTTGATGGGCCAATTGATGCCCTGATGCGAATTGGTTGATAAAATTTAGTTCTCTTGGTGTTTTCATATTTTTTACCTTGATTTTGATATGATAATGTGAAATTATTGAGGGATTTAACCATATGAACATAACATATTAATGTTATTATTGTGTGACATGCATATAATGCATGAGGCGTGATAACATGTTGTATTGGGATTATGGAAGTGTCATACTATGCGTAAGTGACAAGTTGAGTATATGTTAAATTGTGAGATCACATATGTGTATTGAGATATTGTGAGCTATGAATCATACAATCATACGATTATAAGACCCTTTAAGGGCAATGAGTTAATGCACAATGAGTATTGTGATGGGATCCACTGTGGGAACCCGACGAGTTTAATTACTTTAAGGCGAGACGAGTTAAAATTATTTTGAGAATAATTAAGGAGTCATGTGTGTTTTGTACAGTTCATAGATAGAGTCTGTGTGTTAAAATATTTTCTGCGTTGGACCTGAATCAGGAGGGAGAGACCTTGATGAACTCTTCAAAGTGTAGGCCTTGAGGTAAATATACTCGGCTTGAATGTTCCTTGAAGCCTATGTTGATCCCATATGATTGAAGCGTTCTCGCAAAATAGAGTAACCCTGACTAGTCTCCCTATGATAGTGTATGGTCTGTCTTGTCGTGTACTCCTAGGCGCTTGATGAGGTTTTTCACTGACATGGTACCACATTGCATATAAGATTGAGTCTTAGTATATTTGTTGCATAACGCTTGTGTATTGGTCGATATTGATTGGTTGAGTGATATCGTGTTTTGATTCTTGAGTACGTGAATGATGTGAAAATGTGTGAGATGTATAATGTTGAGATGTGATGTCACGCAATAAGTAGTGGAATGACGTGAGCTGTGTTTAAGTGAGTTATATTTCATTCATATGATATGTATACCTATGTTGTTTCATTTCTCTTTATTAGTTAGGAATGTGATAACTCACTCCCTGTGTGCTATTTGTGTTTTGATTCTATAATGGTCTCAAACTTTGTGTTCGTAGGAACAGATGGTTAGGTGTATAGTTATGGAGAACTTCATGATAGAGGAAGTTGAAACATAATGCTTTGATAGGATATGACATTGGGACATGGGTTTTTGTATTATTTGCATAATATTCTGAACATGTTAATTTATGTTATTCCGCTGCTTAACTTGTTTCCTTTTGTAAAAAAATTGGATGGCCTTGTTTTGGGCTAGAGATGTTTTCATACCCTTATTTGATAAGTTTTTAATTTGGTGATTAACACGAATGTGAACTTTTTACCCGTGTGAGCTCCTTTATGTTTATAGAATAAAATCATTTTAATTAATTTCGTATTTTCATGTATGATATTATGTAAATATGTATGTCTGGGTAGAGGGTGTCACACCAAGACTTAAACTTGAGACCATGGTTAAGCTTGAATAATCTCGTATTAGTTGATCCACATGTTCGATGGTATATTTCATGGATTACCATGTTATGGTGAGAAGTATACATCGATTTCATTGACGACTAATATCTATCGAGAAACATAGTTGAGTACCTTTAGTGGGGTTTTCCTTCTCAATTATATTTTTTTTTTAAATAACAACAATCACACTAGAAGTAGGGTTAAATAGTGTGTTAATCAAAGATACTAACTTTTGATAAACAAGACGTTAATTTCAAGCTTAGAAAGATGAAAATAAAGAGGTCGTCCATTGAAGAGAAAAACGAGTTTAGGGAGAACAAAGGTAGTTGTCTTAGTGAAAACAAGACAATATTTTCACGAATGCTTTTAAGTGAAACACTTGGTGAAAAGATAGTACCAAAACAAGCTTAAAAGAATACTCAATAAAACCAATTAAGAGACACGTAAAAATACTTGGTTTATATTGATTCACTCAAACAAAGCTACATCCAGTTTTCCTTTACTCAACTGTAAAGGGTTCTACTAATCAAAACTTTATAAACAAGTATTTTGACCTGCCCCTCATGGTTATACAAGTATTCTATTTGCCACTTCTAGCACATCCGTAGACTCTCCCTGAATCTAAGACAACCTGATAACTGCTAAATATGAGCTGTTTTTTATAATAAAATAACCTTTAAAATATTTATTTAGTAGTTATTTATGCTTAATTGTTAAGAATTGATGTTTTTCTTATTTATGGCTTGCATATATGAAAATGAGGGATTAAAAGTCAAAAAGATGCAGAAAATAGCAAAAATATGAAAAAGGAAGATTTCAGGCCCAACCCAAGACGCGCTCAACGCACAGTGCACGCTCAGTGCAAAAACATGCACTGGCGCTAAGCGAGAAGAGGCGCGCTAAGCGCAAATACAGGCACCCGCGCTAAGCGAGCAACGCAGGCTTAACACAAATACAAGCACCCGCACTAAGCAAGTAGCACAGGCTTAGTGCGAGTACGCAAGCCCAAGTCCATTCCAACAACTATAAAAAGAGGGTCAAGTCAAGGAGAAAAGACACACCGAGTCTCAGAGCACTCTAATACACACCTAAAGCCTGAGAACTCTCCCTTAGGAAATTCTTTCTTCTCTTCCATTATTTTCTATTCCCTTTTGTCATCCCTTCTCCTCCATCAGTTCATTATAACCCCTTTAAGTATAAGACCTCTTATGACTATTAGAGACTAAACCCTTAGTTAAGGTCTGACAGGCCTAAAAAACCAAAAGATGTATTGTATGCTTCATATCTATCAATGCAAACAGGTATTTTCTTTCCTATTATCCTTTCTTATTTTAATTTCATATATCATTCATCCTTGCATCATTTTAGGGGTTCGGTGCTCAACAGAGGGTAATCCTTAATAGACATACAAAGAGGGTCTTACATGCATCAGTTTTAGGGATTAGTCGCTTGACAGAGGGTAATTTTTAATAGAACTAAAAGGAATGAGTATTTTAATAAAATCATTGCTAGACATAGAGTGATTGCATTATGCCTATGCATCAAAGCAAACATTTAGAATTAGAACTTCATGCATTTTATCTATTGAGTCTTTTTAAAGACATTTGGGAGATAGATAGGTAAGATAGGCTTGTCATTGTGAGACATTAGGGGCAAGTATTCTAATAGATGTGGGTAGGAAAAATTCACCTAATTGATAGAGAAAAATCTAAAATAATACATCTTAGGCAAATAAGGCATGATAGATCCTAACATTCTCATCCCATTGAATTACCTATTACATCTTTTGTCTCTTATTAATATCTATTATTTTAGTTATTGTTTCTTTTAATTCATCTTTTACCTCATCTCATCTTTTTCTATTATAAATTGGAAATTATCCAACGCAAGTACAAAACAAAGTTCCTGTGAAAATCAACAATCAGACTTCTGAGTATTACTACTTGGACATTTTGGTACACTTACCAAACGTTCAACACAACCCAAGTATTGTTTAACACTAAGTCACTCCTAACTTACACAAACAAAATTTTAAATGAATGCAATAATTCAAAAACACTCAAGGAGTTAATAGACAGTTAAACTTTAATACTAGTAAGTTTGCTTAGCAAATAATAGAGAAGATTAAGTGCTAAGTATATTGTCCACTCAATTGTGCAGAGTTCCGCTTCAGAGAACTTGTGCTCATTTTCACTTGATTGATTTTCATCCTTGATATTGAAAGAGAGATGTCTTTTATAGACTTCAGTGAAGGATCTGTTACGGGATCAGTGTTGAGTCTTGGTATGATCGTTGTCTCACAATTGGAGAAGAAAACACGTGGCGCACTCTGAATGGCGAGGATAGGAATAAAAGTACAAACAACTGGATGTGCTCCTCTTCGGCTGTGAAAACAACCCTTGAGGAATATTTTGCAATCCTTCCTTAAATTTCAAATGTTAGCAATTCAAATAAAGAGAGGAAGATTTTAATTCGAAAGCGAGATCGTGCACTTCTATTGTGACTAACAAATTCTTTAGTACCTATGTTGGACGTCACTTGTAATGATATAAAATAAGTGTGTGAGTGGTGTTAAGTCCAGTGAATGTAAGCAAGAACAACTCAGTGTGTAAACATTGACTTTTGTAATAAGTGGATGCTACTATTTTAACAACGCGTTGAATTTTGAATAACACTTAATAAAACTATTTTCCATTTTAAGTATGGACACAACTTATAAGAGCTATAGACGTTGATATAATATTGAGTGAGCTCTTTTATGAAGTTAGTCTTCTATGCTTAACAACAATTCATAAGTACATCAATAATTTATACTTTTGTAAGCATCAAAGTTCAAGGTGTGGCAGGTCGTCCAGTGGTTAGTGGATCGTCCAGACCTAACATTTTTGTCATTCACAAAATTTGAAGTCGAAACCTTATTTAAGAGATTTGAGACCAATTCTACTTATGATTAATATACAAGTTATTACGTGTTTGAGTTTATAAGATTTTAATTAAAAAAATATTTAATTAGTCTCCAAATTAGTAAAAAAAAAAGATATTTATTCTCTTTTTTAATTTATTTTTTTATTGTTGTTTTTCACTAAAAAAAAGCCAACATATAAGACATTTTGTAAAATAAGGGATTACTAGGAAGTTTTATTATCTTAAAGATTAAAATGGTTGTTGATCTATGTAATTGCAAAAATTCACTTGGAAGGGAATAATTATTATTTTTTTATTCATGATGTCTTCTAATTAATAATTATTTGATGTCTTTTTTTAGTAATACTATATAGTTTTATAATAATAAAAAAAATACAGAAGTGTGCAAAAATGAGAGAAAAGAATTGAAAGAAAAACTTTCTATGCCAATAAAATTTGACCTGTAAGCTTCTGTGGCAAACAAATTTAAGGTTTCTCTGTACGACTAGTGTTAGGTGAACTACCTATTAAGATGGCTTACCATAGACCTATCTCCTATAGTTTCGATCGTTTGCACCAAATTATTTCTCTCTCAACCATTTCCCAACCTACCAACACCGTTTGTCATCACTGAAGGCGATTTCCGGCGACATTTTTTTTTCTTTCCTTTATCTCCCACCTTCATCTCTCTCTAACCTAAAGCCTGGCCTTTTCCTCCATCATCAACATTTCTTACATCAATTTTAGACAACTATTGGATCCCGTCAACTCTCTTTGCCTAGGACTCTCCGTTCTTTGTTAGAACCTTGACAACATATCTGCACATAAAAGAGAAAGCAATAAAAATATATTTAAATTTAAATTATTATAAAAATGAATTAAAAAATATAATTTCACCTTAATAACTTAGATATTAATGTAGTTTCAAGAAAGAAAAAATTACCCCCGTGAATTAAGTGAATTTTTCCTTATTTTCTCTTATGAAAGAAAAAAAAATTCACATATGTTATATTTTATTTATTGTACACGTTGAGTTATGAGTTATGAATTGTTGTGAGATATTGTGTGATTGTACACGTTAATAAAATACTCGTTGCTTTTGTGAGATATTGTACACGTTGAGTTTTGAGTTATGAACTGCACAATCACACAATTGTAAGACCCTTTAAGGGCAACGAGTTAATGCACAACGAGTATTGTGATGAGATCCATTGTAGGAACCCGATAAGTTTGTTCACTTTGAGGCATAACGAGTTAAAATTATTTTGAGAACAATTGAGGAGTTGTATGTTTTGTATAGTTCATAGATAGAGTCTGCGTGTTAAAATGTTTTCTGAGTTGGACCTCAATCAGGAGGAAGAGGCCTTGAAGGACTCTTCGGAGTCTAGGCATTGGAGGTAAATACATCCGATTTGAATGCTCCTTTAAACTTGTGTTGATCCCACATGATTAGAGCATTATTGCAAAACAACGTGACCCTAACTAGTCTTCTTATAATTTTACCTAGTGAGAGTAACTTGAATTACTAGTGTGTGGTTTGTCTTGTCATGTACTCCTAGGCGCCCGATAAGGTTTTTCACTGACATGGTCCCACATTGCATATAGGATTGAGTCTTAGTGACATTGTGACTTGTTACGTGATGGTGGGTAATGAATTGTGTCAGTGTGGATGTTGTGTAGTACTTGAAATGTGTTGCTTTGAACACATGATTAACGTAAAGGCGTGGAATGTGTTTTTGTGATTTAAATCCTTGGAACAAGTGATGTACGCAAAGAATGGTAAAATGATGTGAATTGTGCTAACTTAAGCTTGTTATACTTGTATTATGATGGCTTTAAAGAATCTCGTGCTAAAGGATGTTGGGACACAGCGCTCTAATAGGATGTGGCATTGAGACACGAGTTTCTATATTATATGCATAATGTTCTAACATGTTATTTTATGTTATTTTGTTGCTTAACTTGTTTTCCTTTTGAAAAATAATTGGGTGACCTTGTTTTGGACTGGAGATATTTTCATACTCTTATTTGATAACTTTTTAATTTGATGATTAACATGGATGCAAACCTTTTACCCACGTGAACCCTTTTATACTCAAAAAATAAAATCTCTTTTATGAAATTCCGCATTTCCATGTATTTTATTATATAAATATGTATAATAGGATAGAGGGTGTCACAACAAAAACTGGTATGTTGGATGTCATTGAAAGATATGCTCACAGAGATAGTCAGTTGCAAACTAAGCTAACTAGTGAAAAGAGAATTTACAGCAACGCTAAGTTGGATTATCCTTCTTAATATTTATTTGTGAGTTGTGACTTTATTTGTTATTAATTTATTTTATGACATGCAATATTTCAGATCAATGGTGGGCATCTTATGGATGTGGGGTACCACATTTGCAAAAGTTGGCTATTCGTATTTTAAGTCAAACTTGTAGTGCTTCAGACTATGAGCGGAATTGAAGTGTATTTGATCACATTCATTAAAAAAAAGAAATAGGTTGGAGTATCAGAAACTTCATGATTTAGTCTATGTTCATTACTATTGGAGGTTGCAAAATAGGTATTATTATATTTTTATTCTTTTTCATGGTTTATCTTTCTATATTACATATGGTTACATATTTGTACATGTGCTTGGGAAAAAGAGACAACAAAGCTATGATCCTATTAATTTGGAAACACTTGATGACCATGTTGATTGGGGTAATGGAGGATTCACCCCCATTCTTAACCAATGATGAGGTAGATGCAATACCCAAAGTCCTTGCAAATATGACTATCCAACAACTTTCAAATGATATTGGTATGTTTTAATCATATTTTTATTTCAAATTTGTTTCATACTTCTCATCTCTAAATGCTAATTGTTAGAATAAATCTCTTAACCTATAATATTACAAACTACAAAAGAAACACAGGTTATTAATAAAATGCGGAAATTACAGATCAAATCATAACTCCAGCCATTGCTCTGAAGAGTTTCTTGTTTTGGTTCTTCCAAACTCTCTCTTCCTCTCTCTAGATGGTGTATAAGACTGAATTCGAAGGAATGAGCTCAGGGACCAAATTCATGTTCTTATATAGGCATTCTACCATCAAGAATGCATTTACCAGCCATTACCACTCATTATTGGCTGTTACAATTCATTAGTGGTCATTACCACCCATTAACAGCCATTGAATTTGGCTTCCAAAACTGACGAGCGTTACAGATTTTTCAAAATGCTAGGACCAAATTATTACACTAATTACTACTTTCTATCTAATCTTTGTGTCATTTAAATTTGGATGATGATGATATTGATGAAGCACAAGGCAATCCCATAAAAACATGAATTTAAATGGAAGCAATGTTCATCATGAAGTTACAATGGGAGATTCTTCTAAGTTCTTTAATGAAGAAGAACTTAGAAGCAACGTTCATCAATGACTTAGTTTATGCCCCTTGGCCATAGAAAAAAGTAGAACTTGTTTAGGAACATATGTTGAACTTGAACTTATTTATCTATTTATTTATGTTTGTGATCTTTGTTACTTGTTTGTTTGAACTTGGACAATGATGTTTTTTTAACATTTTGGTACCAAATTATCTATGTTATGGAATTATATTAATTTGTGATGTTATTTTTAAATATTTTTAAGAAAAGTATAAAAATTTTATATTTTTTTCATTACAAACCGGGTCATACGGATCAATTAGTGACTCACCAATTCGACCACTGACCCAGTGACCCAGTGACCCAGTGCCATGATCGGGTGAATTACTAGGCCGATTTTTAAACTATGCACTCAACTGCCTTGGTTTATTATGTTGGTTATTTTAAGTGACCAAATAAAATAACCAAAGGAACATATAGGAGCACATTACGCCAAATTATTGGGGAAGGGAGTTCTTATGAATACCTGGATCCATAAAGCAATCTTGATTGAGACATAGCAGAAACTGTAGTGATCAAGAACTGTTGGTCCAATGATTTTCCTCAACCAAATCTCGTTACTCCTTGTGGGACCTTCATTTTCTCTTCAGATGGGGATAAGAGAAAATTGTTTTTGATTTGGCATGTTGGGGACAATAATTGTTCCTCAGGTTTTAAACCTATTAGGGTTCTCATTATTCCCTAATGGACTAAACTGGTTTCCGCTCATTAAGCCCATATCAATTTTCCATTGATAGTCTAATAGACTCATCAAATTAGATCACTTATATTGAGCCCATAAAAAATGTAAATAATTAATATAAATGTTATGATATAATATGTTGCCCACATTAATTAATTAGGAATTATAAAATTCTTAACAATCTTCCACTTGGGCTTCATATTAACTTTAGACATTTATATCACAAAATTATTTAGGTGTGCAATCGTATGTTATTTACTTTTAGACTTCCCTTAAACAATTTGATCCATCTTATATAACAACAAGGAACCACTGCGGTTTTCATCACAATCTAACGTTACTAAGTCACAATGATCACCATTGTCACTTATACTTGATGACATAGATCAAATATGGATAAGCAGCATGAAAATAACATGTAATATGATTTTATCCATGTTCATTTCCAACTAGTCCAAATCTTATTCTTTATAGAGATCAATCCAAATGAAACAAATATTGCATATAAAACATAACACAAGTTTATAATAAAATGATAAACATCAATTTTATCTCTGCTAAAAATCCAAACAACAAAATGTTTGTAAACCATAAGATATAGAACATAAGCAAGACTCTCACTAAACTAAGGTACTATCAGGAATTACACCCATATGAATAGTGTGCTCATAAAAAAATTTAAGTGTCGAACCTTTAGTAAGTAGAGTAGCTAGCATGGAATGAGTCCCTATATGTTCTATACAAATATGTATTTTTTGAATTCTTTATTTAGCAACCAAATACTTTATGTCAACAAACTTTTACTTGATTGAATCCTTAATAAGACTGTTAAAATATTGTCTCAATAAACACCTGATGGCTTCTTAATGTTGGCAACAACAGGCAAGCAAATTACAATAATTTAGTAGTCATAAATTCTAGTATGATGTCTCATAGCAAAATATTAACTCCACCAACATGGTTAAATGTGGATCCTTATGAGGAGTGATTTATATCCGTAAAATCGAAGTTAAAATATCCAATGATCTCTAAACTTTTGGACTTTCAATATGAAAACACATAGTTTCTTGTTCTCTTCAATTAGCGCATTATGTGCTTTACTACTTTCTAGTGTTGTATACCAAAATTACTCATATATCACCTTAGGACTCCCACTAAAAATTATTTCAGGACAATAAAAAAAATTAACTTAAGCGTACATGATAAATGGCAATATAAATATTTTGCAACAATAAATCATATGATGATAGTTAGATGTCATCAACATATAATACCAAAATAATAAATTTTCTCCCACTAAACTTTTAGTATATGCAATCATCAACCAAATTTACCTCAACACCATAAGAGATAATCTTGATGAATTTTGTAATACCATAGACGAGAGCTTTGTTTAAAAGCATAAACGGATTTTTTTAGTTTACATACCATAGACTTTGGATCATCTTAAATAAGGTTTTCTGGTTGCACTGTATAAATTGTTTCATCAATGTTTTTATTTAGAAACGTAATCTTTACATCCATCTATGCAAAACAATCATCAAAATGATTTACAATGTCATTATAGTCCTAAGAGAGTTTTTCTAAAAAATCAAAAGGAAAGTCTCTTTGTGATCAATGTCTTCCTTCTTGTAAAACTTTTGGCGACAAGACAAACTTTATATATCTCAATATTATCCATTGAATCTGCTTTGACTATAGATATTTATCTACTACTTATGGGTTTCACACTTTCAGGAAATTTGACGATATCTCAAATGTCATTTTCAACCATCGGTTTTACTACATCATTTATGGCATCAATCCACTTGAGAGTTAACAATTCACTTGAGAGTTAGAGCACAACATGACTTGACTAAAGCCATCATGCTATTTTGTGGGGACAGTCAACAATTCTAAAAATGGTCAGGTTGGTTGTTGATGTCTCATAAAGGGCTATCTACAGAAGGTTCTGACTAGTGGAGGGCTTTGACCAATAAGGGAGTTGAGAGAAATGTCATTGTAGGAAGTATCACAGAGTGTGAGCTGTCGATATGTCAACTTTAAAGGGTGTTACAAGAACTACCAGAAAGAGAGTTGTTCACAAGCTAGAAAGATAATCATGTTTTCTAAATCAAACTAAAGATATCAGAAGCTATTTATGATTAGAAACATGATGTTGGAGGTAACTTTAGTCAAGGGGTAGATATCAAAAGCTACACGTGACTAAGGAATCATTAGAAGATGTGTTGCAAAATAGTTTAGTGAAGACAGACGTGCCAACACTATCCATAAGCGCGCAACAAAGCTTACACGTTAGAAGGCATGCATTAGTGTACTAAAGCATTGATTCTGAAGCACTTATTAAGATTGAAGCACAATGCACTAAAGTAATCACAGAATCTCCATAAGATATGTTGTAGACAAATCTTCAAAAGACTTCCCAAGACTCATCTAAAAAAATCATGAGGATCCATTAAGATCACACAACAGATACATTTCAAATTTGAAATGTGCAAGCTATCAATAACGTGGAGAAGAAAGCATAGATGAATTAAAAAACTTGAGAAGAGTTTGAAGCTGCAGAAGACTTAGAGGGAAAGCAAAGAGTTGAACTACCAACTATATGAACTTGGACAATTCATGCAGCATTTGAAGTATCAAATTCCACCTCCAATGGCATAAACAACTAGCTTCATGCTCTATATATGGATGCAAATTCGAAGAATCAAATTTCAAGAAAGGAATGCCAAATTGAGAAGGTAAGGTCAGAAAAGAGTCAATTCAAAATACCTCACTCAGAAGAATTCTCCTTAGCCAAAATACTCTAGATTAGAGACAATGAAAATAGCATCTAAAACACCTTCACCCAAAGAACCTTAATAGAAAGCCCCCAAAAGGTGTAGTGTTCACCCTCTTAGGATAGAGGGAAGAACTCAGAAAAGTAATCAAGAGATCCTACTTCTAAAGTTGTGTGTGAATACAATAGGTGTTGTATGTGTCTAGTAACAGTTGCTATTGAGATATGAAGTCTGGAGAGACTTTTTGAAAGATGTTAACTCATTGGCAAGTACACCAAATTTTTCACAAGTAGTAAAGTACTCGGAAGTCCGAGTGTCGAATCCACATGTACTTTGTTTGTACTTAGATTGATGCAAACCCAATTTACAAGCAAGAGATAAGGAATTTAAAATAACAGATAAAGAAAGCTAGGGGATAAGATAAATATTTAAAGATAAAAATAGAAGATAGAAAAGATAAAAGATTTAAATTAAAAGATGATGAAGATAAAAAAAATAGAAGATAAGAAAAGTAAAAGACAAGAAAAATAAAAGATAAAGAAAGATAAATTCAAAATGTGATAATGTTGGGACCTAGTTTGCCTTATTTGCCTAAGATGTATTATTTTAGATTTTTCTCTACCAATTTGGTGAATTTTTTCCTACCCACATCTGTTAGAATACTTGTCCCTGATGTCTCACGATGACAAGCATATCTTACCTATGTATCTCCCAAATGTCTTTGCAAAGACTCAATAGATAAAATGCATGAAGTTCTAATTCTAGATGTTTGCTTTGATGCATGGGCATAATGCAATCACTCTATGTCTAGCAATGATTTTATTAAGATACTCCTTCCTTTTAATTCTATTAGAAATTAACCTCCCTGTAGAGCGACTAATCCCTAAAACTGATGCATGTAAGAAGATGATGCAAGGATGAATGATACATGAAATTAAAATAAGAAAGGATAATAGGAAAGAAAACACCAGTTTGCATTAATATATATGAAGTGTACAATACATCTTTTGACTTTTTAGGCCTGTCTTGCTCTAACTAAGGGTTTAGCCTCTCAATAGCCATAAAGGACCTTACACTTGAAAAGGTTTTAGAAACTGATGAAAGAAAAGGGATGAAAAAAGGACATAAAAAGAAAGATTTCCCCTACTAGAGATACTCTGACTTAGGATGTATTCATTAGAGAGTTCTAAGTCACTGGGGTGGTGTCTTTTCTCCTTGGCTTGACTCCTTTTTTATAGTTGTTGGAGTGGACTTAGACCTGATGCCAAAAATCTTCCTTATTCATATTTTTTATATTTCCTGGATCTTTTTCGCTTTTAATCCCTCATTTTCATATCTGCAAGCCATAAATAAGAAAAATATCAATTTCTAACATTTAAGCCAAAAATAACTGCTAAATAAATATTTTTAAAGATATTTTCAATATATTTTTATTATAAAAAATAACTCATATTTAGTAGTTATCAAAAGAATACTTAGGTGAATCTTGAAAAACCTTTTGAAAAAATACTTGAAAGAGGCTTGGAGAATATTGAGTGAAACCTATAAAGGTTTATAATACTAGTTGTGATTTTTCCAGCAAAGGCAAGCAAAGAATATTGAGTGGAACTTGCAGAAGTTTAGAATATTGGGTGTAGGAGCCTATGAAGATTTCAGGAGAAATAATATCATAGATGTGTGTTTGATCTTAGTTGAGAAAGCTTACATGTGTAGGCACTGGACATAACCCAAATTTTGGTGAATGAGTATAATTCCTTTGTATGTTGTATCTTTATTTATTGCTTCTCATTTACTTTTTGCTATTGTATACATATCTTTAGTTTTGAAAAATCATGTTTTACAAAAGCATAACTATGAGATTTCATCAAGCTTTTACAAAATAATTTTAAAGTTCTGAAGCAACATCTATGTTGTTGAAAAACAAAATTTGTAATTTTAAGGATAAATTCTGAAGCAGCATCTTAAAGTTTTAACATTAGTAGTTACTTGCAAGATTTTTTTTTCATTACATCATTTTGGCACCATAGTTTTATGACCCTTTAAATAGAATGGCGTTTTTATTTGTCTTTAACTAAAATGGTGACAAGTTATGAAATTATTTGTCATGGAGTGAATAGTAGGAAAACCCCTTTCTAAAAATAACTCTTAAGGTTCAAATCCTTAACATTGTAAATAAAGTTCAAATTAACAATTTGGCATGAATTGAAAAAATATAATTTAAAAATCTCAAATAATTCTAATAGAGTATTGTTTTCAAACTAAACAATTACAAACAAGAACATTGTTAATTGAAAATGTGCAACGAACAGTTAAAATCACAACCTGAAAAAAGCGTGCATATATATAACTTTTTCAATTGTACTGTATTCACCTTAAATTATTAAATTATTCATCATCTGATCAATTTTTTTTTACTGAAACATGATTTTCCAGTCAGATTGAAAATTCATATACTTGTTTCAGTTATTTGTAAGCCCCGCTTGTTTGGTATAAAATATATTGAAAGAAAAAGGAAACTCGGGATAAATTTTTTATTTTGGGTAGATATTTTCTAATTGAAGAATTTTTAAAATAAAAGAAATAAAATGATAAGATATCATGAAATTGTCATCTCTTATTCATTTATATAAACACTATATACTCTCTTAATTCAAAATTTAAAACTTTACACTCCCTTTTCTTTTCTTCAAAACCCCCCATCCAAATTTTCCCCAATACATTGCCATCTAGATCCAGAAACCTGAAGAATTATGTACCATCAATGGCAGAGAATTATGTACTATCAATGGCAGTTTATACATTCTTGCCATACTATCTAAATATTGTATGCTTTGTAAACATAATAATGTATATATAATATGAAGGCTTTCTAATTTCACATTTGCCAGCATTTTGGCTGAACTGAACCCCTGCAAGCTTCTCACTATAATATTGTTTCAATGCAGCATATACACGTTCAGCAACAGTGATACATTTCAACTCACTTCAATAGTAGCTTGCCATACCATCATCTACTCTTCTGTCTTTATACTTGTCTTCCAAGAAACATATACAAGGTGGGTGGTGATTTTCCAAAGGAACATACACTTTAAACATACAAACAATTATATTATGATGCCTCCCAAATCTTATAGTGTCTTCCCTCCAAAGCTGAGGACCATCTTTGGGATCCACTAGGTGGTTCAAAATGACCAGGTCCAATCTTCATAGCAACTTTGTCATTTACGATAGCAGCATAAACATCCCTTTCTGCCTTGCAAATTTTAAGCTTAAAACAAGAGAAGACAGAGGTGAGTGTTCCATTAACAATATCAATGTTTGTATGTTATATAATGAGGATCTTCAGATTTTGATGAAGACAAACTATAATGTAAGCATGCATATGGTTTACACATCAAACACCAAGAAAAACAAATAGCATGCATTTCAAGTTTTAACTGTTAGCACTAAGAGATAGTTGCCGCCAAAACATAGATACATTCTCAAGGAATATTGCAAGCAGAGATTTTCATTTTCTTTTCCATCATTGTTGCCATTGCCATATATATTATGATTAGTAATTAGTTAACTCTTTTAACCTAAGTTCATAGCCAAAACATGCTTTGTGATAGAACCCCATCACTGTAGGAGAAGCAAGTTTGACAAGGGAATAGAAACTCCAGATAGTGAGGATAATGTGAGAAAGAGGCGTGGAATGCAGATTTGGGCTGCAACAAACTAGCGTAGGTGGCAAGAATGAAGGAACAGTTATGAGCAAAGTAAAGCCTTAAAGAAGGCATAAAGGGGCTGGCGCTGAAGAGTTTTGTGGAAATTAAGGTTTTGGAAACAGCTTACACTCTACAGATTATTGTCATTCTATATTTTCCTTTTCCGGTTTGAAAGAATTATGCTTTATTTTCCCTCGGTTTCTGGTATCTGTTAGTTTCAGAGACAGTGACTTTCATTAAATAATGCTATGATATTTCAGTTCTGATTTTCAGTTTCCATGACTTTGGCATGCAAAGAAAAAGTTCCTCATCATCCACCCCAGAGAATATCCACTTAAACAATACTATGTAGTACATAAGAGAATATTCTGATGCTCACTACTCCTGCAGTGGATCTTGTTCCGCTTCCGGATAGAGATAAGTGTTGCTATTTCGGTTTTATAGTGAGAAAAAATATGGTCATAGAACACTGATGGTGTTCCTAGGTGAGTAAGAGTGTAAGCATATCCCTGCATTTCTTTTCTGCTGGGAAATCTCCAATGACCCTTCAAGAGAAAATATGAAAGAAAATTCATGATAGTTGATAATTTTAGCATATCAAATAAGTACAACCAAAAAAAATTTAAGAATACCAAAACAATGAATAAAACTTCAATTCCTTTTACCATTACTTTTTATGCATAAAATTGCTACAAATGTTTATAAATAAACTAATAGGAACCTCTCTCTCTCTCTGTATGTATATATATTTGAAAAGATTCAAAGGAAATGCCTAATTTGAAAATCTCCAATTTTACTAGTCTTCATAATAATAGGTGCACAGTCAATGATAATGAATTATTTCAATCAAATTTAACCTTGAAAGAATATCCAACATTACCAAGATACTTTTGAAAGGGGAAGTTCAAACCTGGGTAGAACCAGTGTCATGATTTTCTATAAAAGTAACAGCACGAGATGGCCATCATCCAAGAACACCAGGGGGTTTCCCCTTCTGATCTGACAAGTGCCAATATTCACATCTTTCCAAAGTCTATATGGAGAAGAATTTAAACAAAATATCATCAAGATTATATAACATACAGTCTGCTGGCTGGTAAAAAGAAAAAAGTTAACAGCATGCACGTTTTTCTGCTCATCTTTTGAAGCATCCTTACAAGAGGTGCAGTGAGTTTCAGTTCGAACTTTGAAAACAACTCAAGAGCCAAAGGTAAAGTTGTTTACATCAGAACAGTCACTATATTTCTAAAATATGAAGAGATCTGATGTTGTGCTTGGGATAAGTTATCAAGAGAGCCTTATGAAAAGTTTATGTTAATTCTTCATATTTGCAATACAATACATATAATTAAGTCACTACAATTTTCTCCCACATGAGCATCCATTAAAATTTCAGCCATGGCAGTAAGCAGCTTATCAGCAATGAAATTCTATCACTAGCAGTAGCAGCATTATCACTGTTACAGTAAAATTATTTAAAAACAAAAAAGAAACATGGCAGTTTGCTGCCTTTGCAAAAAAAGATTACAAACAAATTCCAACAAGCCAACGAAATCAGTAGTGTATTAGTATCTCAAAACAAATAAATGGCTTTTTAAGATTTTCTAGTCATCCAAGAGATATACCCTGTAGATCCAGAACATTTTATGCATGAAATAATTTAAATAGCTGTTATTGAAAGTCGAAACATTCAAGTTGAGTGCTTACAGAGTGAAGAATCCCTTAGGTTGTAACATCAAATGCATCAGCAGTAGCATTGATCCAGTCAACGATCCTCTGCCCATGTGCATCTTGATTATGATCCATTTCTCCATATGTATAACCAAGGGAATCCCAGTACTCTCCTACCGCAAAGTATGGTTCACTTGCTTCTAGGTAGTCCTTTACATAACCACCCCAAAATCCTCTGACAAAGTCAAGCCTCCACCCATCATACCCAATTTCTTCCCTGAAAAGTAAACAACATTAGAAAAAAAAAATGCAATTATTGTAAATACTTCAACGCAATGGAAATAAAGGGGGGTAAAATTTTTATTAACAAGCATCACAGAAACATAATATATGTTGAAATTATAGGGAATAGGGATTTAGGTATAGAATGAGGGAAAATATATATAAGGGACAATGAATCATATTCTCCAACATTTACTAGACTACTAGAGTGATAAAAAAAAGTACTTACCCTTATTTATTTACTAGACTCCCAAGTCCAATTAAATAAGAAATCAAATCATGAAATATGCAAACCACTCTTAAGAGATCGTCTATTATACTTTAAATACTCTTAATTAGAATAATATTTTGAGATATTTTCTAGATATTCTAGAAGAGTGCAACAAGGGGGAAAAAGGGCAAATAAGTATGAATATAGGATAAAAGGAAAGAATCAACTGAGTTCACGGACAGCAAAATAAAAGATTAGTTATCAATTCCAAGTAGTGGCATAGAGTCATATCCCAAAACCACTATAGCAGTTAGCAACATGGCCATTATATTGAAGATTATAGATACAAAAATAATCTATAATTTATACTATACACATATAAATGGTTAAAAAAATCCAAAATTAAAAATCTATTCATAATATTCATAATTAATAATCAAAAAGTCATAGTTAACATATATTCACCATTAACTTAAGCTATAATTAACAATGAGATAAATGAGAACTTAGGAATGAAGTTAAAAGAAAAATAGATAGATGATAGGGAAAAAGAAAAGAGGGCAGTGACAAAAAAAAAATAGTGGAATGTTATGAATTGTGAAGAACACACTACACAAAAAACAAAGATGTCTTGTATATGTCATAGTTATTGGTTAAGTTGCAGCAGCCAAGAAAGGCCCTGACATCTCTACTTTATTTTTTGAACAGAAAAACAGATGGTGTAGTTGAGCTTAGCCAGAAAATGAATGGGCATGGCCAGAAAAGGGGTGAGTAAGGTAAAATTGGGGTTTGGCTATCCTCTGCGATTGACTGCTATTTAGTCCCAATTTTGGACACTATTCACACAATGCAAAAACACTGCACAATGAGTTTCCTATAGAGGCCAGAAGGACACTTCAACACAGACACTTCTTAACATAGCAATGAAGTAAATAAATAAAAGGCATTATTTTTTTATATTTTAATTTTAATTTTTAACATTATATTGTAAGCTGTATTTTGTAATGTTATAAAGAAAACATGATTTTTTTCTATAAAACTAAAATCTCTAAATGTCCATCCATACAGAGTGATCGAACGGAGATTAAGAAAGGAGACTCAAGTTACTGAGAATCAATTTGGTTTCATGCCGGGAAGGTCGACCATGGAAGCAATTTATTTATTACGGCGGGTGATGGAGCAATATCGCATGGACCAACAAGACTTGCACTTGATTTTTATTGACTTGGAGAAAGCGTATGATAGAATGCCTAGGGAGATTTTGTGGAAAGCTCTAGAGAAGAAAGGGGTTAGGGTTGCATATATTCGAGCTATCCAAGATATGTATGATAGGGTATCGACTAGTGTTAGGACACAGGGTGGAGAATCAGACGATTTTCCCATCACAATTGGTTTGCATCAAGGGTCAACCCTTAGCCCCTACCTTTTTACCTTAATTCTGGATGCCCTCACGGAACAAATCCAAGAGATAGCGCCGAGATGCATGCTTTTTGCAGATGACATAGTCCTCCTTGGAGAGTCGAGGGAGGAGGTGAATGAGAGGTTGGAAACTTGGAGACGAGCTCTAGAAACACATGGCTTTCGCCTAAGCAGAAGCAAATCGGAGTATATGGAATGTAAGTTCAACAAAAGTAGGAGGGTATCTAACTCAGAGGTGAAAATAGGAGACCATATTATCCCTCAAGTCACACGGTTTAAATATCTTGGGTCTGTAATACAGGATGATGGAAAAATTGAAGGGAATGTGAATCATCGCATTCAAGCAGGATGGATGAAATGGAGAAAAGCATCGGGGGTGTTATGTGATGCAAAGGTACCGATCAAGCTAAAGGGAAAGTTTTATCGGACTGCGGTAAGACCGGCGATTTTGTACGGAACAGAATGTTGGGCGGTCAAGAGCCAACATGAGACTAAAGTAGGTGTAGCGGAGATGAGGATGTTGCGGTGGATGTGTGGTAAGACTCGACAGGATAAAATTAGAAACGGAGCTATTAGAGAGAGGGTTGGAGTAGCGCCTATTGTAGAGAAGATGGTGGAAAATAGACTTAGGTGGTTTGGGCATGTAGAGAGAAGACCGGTAGACTCTGTAGTGAGAAGAGTAGACCAGATGGAGAGATGGCAAACAATTCGAGGCAGAGGAAGACCCAAAAAGACTATAAGAGAGGTTATCAAGAAGGATCTCGAACTTAATGATTTGGATAGAAGTATGGTACTTGATAGAACATTATGGCGGAAGTTGATCCATGTAGCCGACCCCACCTAGTGGGATAAGGCGTTGTTGTTGTTGTTGTTGTTGTCCATCCATACAGAAGTGTTGACTGGAGTGTTTGAGCGAACAGAGGGTTTGGCTATAAGTATTCAAGCCAAGAAGAAATATTTTTTAATTGGACAATTAGTTAGGAGTATTAAGCACATATCATACAGGTGTCAATGTCAGAAACATATCTAACCCTTCAAACACATCAAATCAACCAGGAGCATCTGTGCTTCATATTCCTTAAGAGAAACATTAGATAATGCTATAATCCCACTCTGTATAGGTTTTCCAAAATGGTATCAACAGCAAGTCAGCACAAATTTAGACATACTGTTAGTGCAGCCCGTAGTCAACACTGTCCTTGGAAGACACACAACAACAAAAGGGGGAAAAATTAAAAGAAATTGAAGAAATGGTATCAGTAAAAATAGTTACTTATGACCATAGATGAGGCACTGTTTGGAACCAAGTGTTTCCAGTATTAAGGGTCTACTATAGGAAGAAAAGGAACAACATAATGTAGTGGGTAGTTAAGGGGGCGGGTCTGTTTAACTGATAGGTGTATTAGAGTGGGTCTTATAAATAGCTTTGTACTCTGTATAGGGATCACTTCTGATAATTGAAACACAAACTGTTTTCAGTGTAAAGGGATTTTCCCTTGGCAGAGCAAGATAATAGAAATTCTCTCTGATCTTCTCTCTTTCTTTCTCTTTCTTTTCCCTTTCTCCCACTCTCATTACACAGTCAGGTTTGAGGACCTACCAATTGGTCCGAGTCAAGCCAGTGTGCACCGCGACCATGGAATATATGAAGGAGATGCTGGAGTCATCGATGGAGTACATGAAGAAGTTGGCCTCGCAACATACTACACAACTTGCCGAGTTGACAGAAAATATTACAGCAACAGCGGAGATCAATAAGATGCTCAAGAAGGTATCAATTGGGAAGATGATGTCGACGAAGAGGACAGTAAAACAAGGGACAATGGCACATCAACCAGTCATAAGAAAACCAATGTCACTGATATGGCAGAGATTATTTCCAAGATTGGCGGCAGAAGTCACAAATGGGCAAGAAAGTAGAATTACCCAGCTTTGAAGGGCACGCCCATTCAGGTGGATCACAAGAGCTGAGAAATTATTTGAGGTTCAACAAATTCCTATTGCTGAGAAGCTTTGTGATTGTCAGTATGGAAGGAGCGTCAATTCATTGGTTTTGTTTTTGGTGCCAAAAGAACCCTAACTCGTCATGGGATTCTTTCACCTTGGATCTGATTCAAAGGCTTGGTGATAGAACAGGGGGCGGTGTGTTTGAAAAATTGGCAACAATTAAACAAGAGTCGATTGAAGAGTATGTGTGAGGGTTCGAAATCTTGGTTGCCCAAGCTGGGTCGTTATCAGAGGAGCAACTCTTGGGTTATTTTCGTGGAGGTCTTCGGCCAAAATTACGCAGCAAGGTACGCGTTCATGATTTCAAAGGCAATCGAACTTGCAAGAGATTTAGAAGAAGATTTCAGATTGACACAAAAATTGGGAGGTTCAAGATTCTGAGGAAATTCTTTTTCCTCTGCTCCTTCAAATTTTCGGTTTCCAAGCGGTGGCAGTTTGATGAAGGCCAATTTTCCAGATTCGGTCACTGGGTCTAGTGTTGCCAAGAATCAAATTCCAGTGGAGCAAAGAGGGTTGTTAGGAGCTGGTAAAGGTCCCCAATTAAATCTGGGATCTCGAACAGGTAACTCTGCCTTTTCCAGGGACAGTTTGAAAGGGACCAGGCAGCTCCCCTATCATGAATACGTGAAACGGAGGGATGAAGGCAAATGTTATCCTTGTGGCGGAAATTATTCTCCAGGACATCGTTGCCTAGCCAAGAATTTACAGGTTTTGATTCTCGGGGAGGATGAAGTAGAAGAGAAGGAGATAGAAAATACGCATTTGGAGGCTAGTAAAAGCGCCAAAGGTGAGTTAGGAAGTGGGGAGGAGTTTGAGATAATTGAAACACAAACTGTCTTCACACTGTAAAGGGATTTTCCCTTGGCAGAGCAGGATAATAGAAATTCTCCGATCTTCTCTCTTTCTTTCTCTTTCTTTTCCCTTTCTCCCTCTCTCATTACACAGTCTGGTTTGAGGACCTATCAGGCACATTCTCAAATTTGAAAACCTTCAAGTTTCGATGAAAACATAGTAGCATAACCCTTCAGCCTCCTAAAAACAATTCATGTTTTTACATAAACAAATGTTTTACTAAGAAAATATGTGTAGCACATGAAACTAGTACGTTGTCTGATTAGTTAAGCCACATTCTGAAACACAGCTTCCAACAGAAAAGTTTACAAAAATCTAGAAAATGGTTTAATGTCAAGTTTTATATCAAATTGTGTTAGTTCTCTGGCATAGCCTCTTTAGAAATGAAACCATGAATCATAAACAATAGAATTATAATGTATGAAGTAGCAAACTGGCTGGATATATTCTTATCTGACAACATTTTGTGGTCATTGTAAGGTTTTAAAAATTAGGATCTGGATTACAAACCTCATCCAGCATAACCATTCTTTAAGATCCTTTCTCACAAAGTCCTATGAATGATCAATGTTTGGAGCAGCATGAAAATTGTCTCCACTACTCTTGTTGCCCCTCCCCTGCATGGCAGAAAGACTATATATTATGCATATCAGATTCACCCAGAAAGATAAACGTATCATTGTATGACACACTAACAACAAAAGGAGTTGTGAGTTTCATATTAGGTTGTTCACTTAACAAGATGGTAAGATTACCAAACATAAACATGAAATAAACTATTTGCAACGTGTCTCTTAATTCTTTTACCAATAAACTATTAAACTTCAATCAGTAGTTTTCAAATGTACATATTCAATTCTTTTAGTATGATTACCAATACTGAGTAAAGAGCAAAGTACATATCCAAAACCCTCGTCTACCTGAAAATATGGATCATCAGCTACAATTGCACGATCATCCCAGTTGGCACGACCTCCAAATATGTTCCAAATACCATTCTGGTTCTTAAAGTGAGCACAGCGGTGATTTAAAACAGCATATCCAAGAACTTTGATTCCAACTTCATGAAAATTTTTCATCACATCGTTCAGTTCATCAATAGTTCCACATTTGAAATATTAAATAAAACATAACAGTTCATATCCAAGTTCCTTTTCGAGGAGATGTACAATTATGTTACATCCTGAGACATCTTATTCTTTTCTCTTTTCATGCAATGTGTAAATTAGAACATAAAAGAATGTTGCCATCAACTCAAGTCAATCAGTGACTAAAATATTTGAAGGCGCAGTACATGTAAGAGTAAACGGAGTAACTAAAATAAACCTTTAGAATAAAAGGATGCATGAATATCATGCATTCAATATTTCAATCATAATCCAGATATATTCATCATCACTTATAAACATACATCTGTATTTAGAAAAGGAACTGCAGTAAAGTACAAGTTTAGGGTAGAGGGTAAAATGCACTGGGGTTGCTGGAATTATTTAGATATAAAATGTTGAACATTAAGTAGATTAAATTGTTAAAACAATGGCTAAGACACCTTGAAAAATAGAATATAGAGTTGAGTTCAAGAAAACACTGTACATAACTAAAGGTAGGACAAGAACAAAAGATTAATCCTTGAGATATTGGCACAACATACAGTCTTAATTTTTATAGTCCAATAAGAGCAAATCACATAATGTGATTTTTTTACTACAATTTTAAAAATGATGGGAAATTCAAGTTCAAAATCCTATGGAATTATTTGAGTATAGAAACATCTTCCTTGAATATGTCAAAGACAATAGCATCACCAACAGAGCAATAGTATCGAAATATATTTCATAAGCTACAGCAGTGCTAAAACATTTAAAAAAGAAGACAGCTCGTCAGAACTCTACCTGTAATTTAGTTCTTAAAGCTCTGTCCTTAAATGCTAATGTTTCTGGTGGATGAGGAGCAGGTGGAATTTCCCACCACTTCAAATTATCCCTACAAACACCCCAGTGAAGGAGAATATCTCCAGGTATATCTGTTTCTAAATATAAAATATTGTTAGCTGTCTCAGAGCACTTCCTAATGGAAGTTATTGACAACAACTTCCTTGGTAATTGGTAGCTCTACATAGAAACCTTCTAGTTGACTATTTTCCACTTTTGTATTTCTGGATCCACTGTTGTCATCTTGAACTTTGTCATGTGTTGCTTCTGACTTGAGGAGAATGTTAGATATCTGCCCCCAAGGCCCCTAGGAGAGGAAAGACCATGAAACGTGTTTCAGTTCAAGCTCACCAAAATAATGGTGTGAGGACACACCAAAAAGGATTAAAAGATTAAATTGAAAAGAAAAAGAGAGCCCCTAACACATTATAAACTCAAATTATGATCATTTCAAAATTAAGTAGATAACTGGCTCATTATTGCAAATGTTGTCAGAACAAATATTGAATGCAAGATGATGTTAGGATATAACCAGGTTTCATTCTTCTTACAAAATAAACATTGTTACTTTTCCCATAATGTGGAATACAAAATTGAAATACATATCAAATGGCAAAGATTTTCTTTTCTTTCTCTTTTCTTTGCTGCAATATATTTTATGGCTGTTCACTGATCACTCTACTGTTCATTATATATAAGTATCTTAAGAAAAAAGTTTCTCATTTCTTGAAGTTGAAGATAGCATACATAAACATGAACCAGTTGGAACTATGGGCTATAATGTCTAATAGAATTATGATTTATTTGACACACTCTAAAAGCCATGAAATAGTATAAATTTCAAAAAAGAGATAAAATAGAAAAAACTGCAGAAGCAAAAAAGATCGCAACATATATGGTTTCAAAAAACCTGGCCACAAACTAAAGCCTTTTTTTGGTCCAATTATATTTGCATTGTCCTTAAGGTAGTTGACCAGAGGAACCTTGAAATCTCTTCCTTTGTGTTGATACCAAGCACCAGTTTCCTCATCCTGCAACGCATCAACAAGGCCACTCAAATCAGAAAGAAGGAATAAGTAATGAAAGGGAGGGGGAAATTTGATCAAAAGGTTCTTTAGGTCAACCAAATATTCAACATAAGAACTATCTCCAACTGCTAACTGTAAGAAATATAAACCTTGAGAACAAAATTAATCGCTGAAATATCATTGTTGGGTTTAAGATCAATCTTGACTTCATGTAAAATATCTCCTTCAGTGGATGACAATGATTTCTTCATAGGTGTCTCTATTGCATAGTCCTGAAATTTTCACTTCACACTCAAACTTTCTGCATGGCAATAATGAACATGGGCCAAATGTGAGAGCATGAGAAGTCATGAAGCCATTGTCTACCTTAATAGGAATAGATCCAGGGGGAATAGGGGCTATCATATCAAGAGGAGGTTGATCCCATTCACTGCAGAATCAAACTTACACCTTAATCATATATCTTCATTGGATCATTAATATTAAGATTAAGCTAATACCATGATGCAAAACATAAAGCACAATCATGAATCACCACATATCTCAAAATCAAAATGAAAGCTAATTCAAACACCTTATTTAACATGATGTACCTTCCAACATCATCCACACGAGAAACTCCCCAGTGAAGAATCCATTTCCCTGATAGATTGCAACCTTTGTAAGCTTCCAATTTCCCAAATCCTTCCCCCGATCCAATCTTGCAAAGATCTTTCCCTCCACCTGCAAATTCCATCACAATCAACACAAAAATCCATCAATGCCAAACACCACACTATGTCTACTAAAAGACAAAAAGGAAAAGGAAAAGGCCTTTTAAGTTCTGGATATTCCCCCTTTTTAAGCAAATACAAGTATGAAGAAACTATTTGATACTTTTACAGTATTTCCATTCTGTCTGATTGGTCAGAGAACAAAGGAAAACAAAAGAAAACGTGACAACCCCAAAAGAGTGCATATCAACAACAACAATCATGCTGATCCGAACTTTTACCCCTTGGGACAAGAAAAAGGTACAGAACAAAATTCTAACACCCTTCAACTTCTCCACTATTTTCTCAAAAAAAAATTACAATTTCTCTTCTGGGTATTCCCAAAACTCTATAAACCAAACACCACTCCAAGAAAAAAAAAAAGTGAGAAGACAAAAGAGAGACCAGTTCAGTTTGGTTGATGGGGAAAATCTGGTCGAATAAGACATCAGAGGACTGAAGGGACTCGAGGGTATCAGTGTTAGCTGCAAAAGCCTCAAACTTTGGAGTGTGAAACTTGTGGAGTTTGCAAGAGGCAAAGCTATAGTTACAGCTGTTGTTGGAGTTGAAGAGGGTGAGAGTGGAAGAAGAAGTGAGAGAGAATGGCTTTGGCTTGGAACGGTGAATGGAGGGTTCTCTTTCTCTTGTGAAGTAGTGGTTGAAGCTGAAGAGAGGAGTGGTAGTGGTGGAGATGCTCATGGTATGTACAATGATGGTTCCTTTTGCAAGGAAATGGGAATGAAAGAGGTTGCAGAAACAGAAGAAACAGCTTTGTATGTTTTGTTGGATTGCACCAACTTGGAGGTGTGGACAGAAATGTTTTTTCGAATTAAAGAATTATTATTAAGAATAATATATTACGTGCTCTTTTCAAAAATTTCCCTCTTGGCTTCTTGGGGTTGGGGTGGAATGGTAGATGACATTGATTTTGATTTTTTTTTCTTCTTTTGTGAGCAAAAAGGAAAGAACCAGGACATCACCGAACACCTCGATGAACTCAAACTACATTAATTCAATTAATAATTGCATGTTTGATTCTCCATTGTAAATTTAGTGTGTTGTGCTTGGTACTTTTTAAGACAAAACCATATTAAACAATACTTAAAAACATAGAAGCTACACATAGATGCTTAAGGAGACGTGAATCGTTTGTAATGTGATGGATAACGAAACACATAGACATAGTTACCTAATTCTTTTAAGCCCAAATTATCTAAACAGAAGTCCATAACACATTTATTTATATTTGACAAAGAATTATGAGAAAATAAGTTACCTAATTTTTTTAAGCCCAAATTATCTAAACAGAAGTCCATAACATATTTATTTATACTTGACAAAGAATTATGAGAAAATAAGTTATATACATGTAAAATAATTTTATATTATCATTTAATTATAATTTATCATATATAAAAATATAAAATTAGTTAAATAATTAACAATATCATTTAATTATAATTTATCACAGTGGCAGATTCAAGACCCTAGGTCAGTGGATGTAAATTATAAAAAAATAAAATTAGTGAGTTCAATTATATAAATATAGATAAAATAAAATATAAAAATATAAGATTTTATTTACAAATTTGATGAATTTTAAAAAATGAGAGGATTCAAATGCACACCATCACTCACATGTAGGTTCGTCATTGATTTATCATATATAAAAATATAAAATGAGTTAAATAATTAACAGAGAAAAAAGAGAAATGAATTATAGTTTTGATTTTCTTTGTTAATAAAAACTAACATTTTAATAAATTATAAAAAAAATATGATTATTTTATTTTATTTTTATTATAATTATTTTAAAAATCATATAAATGATGGATTATGATTACATCACACAGTTTAAAATTATTTTATATACTGTTTATGACTATTTCTCAAGAGTATTGTTAAATAATAAAATATTTCATTTCCATAAATAGAAAGAAAAAATAAAAGAAAAAGAAACAACATACATGCTTCTGTAGTTTACACGTAGTAGCACCTGAACAACTCATTGAAGAGAATCCAAACGGGAACGCGAATATGCTCCCAGCTCAACTCTTGTCCCGATTCTCGAGGCAACCTTCTTCTTCTGCTAAATCAACGGCCACGATCCCATCTACCAATCTAACGGCCTCCGTTCGTCCTCTCCCTCCCCAATATTAGGGTTTCTCTTTCTTTCTCTTCTTCTGCCAACACTTTCTCGCATTTTCCCTCTTCTTCCTCTCTCACGTTTTCCGCTTCAGTTTTCTCGGGAAAATCATGGTGAAAGGTCCAGGCCTCTACTCTGACATTGGCAAGAGAGCTCGCGGTAACCGATTTTTCCTTTGAATCATTTGTGTTTTTTTTTTCATTTTCATGTATTAATTTGCACGAATATATCACTTATATCGATAATCGCAAACTCAGATCTTCTGTTCAAGGATTATCAGAATGACCACAAGTTCACCATCACCACTTACACTTCCACCGGAGTGGTAAGATTTTATTTATTTATTTGCTTGTCTTTGAAGTAGATATCTTATTTAAATTTGACTATAGAAAAGTTTTGTTTTTGTTTTATGATATTCGTTATTTTTCTATTTCAAGTTTTATTGGTTTTTGTATATTTTCTTTGAAACCCTGTCTGGCGGCGCATTTAGAATGTTCGACTTAGAAGTTTTGCTGATTGTTCTGTTTTGATTATTTTGCAATGATTGATGTGAATTTGAAAATGATTCAAGAAACAAGTTGAAGTCTTTTCATTTGTGATTAATGTTACGCTGTTACTTAGCTTGAATTGTGGATTCAGTGGTTTCTTGTAAGAGTTTAGGTCTCGTGCTCTGATTATTTCAATTTCAATGGCTTTTATATATGCAGGAAATCACTTCAACTGGAGTCAGGAAAGGTGAGATATATTTGGCCGATGTCAGCACTAAGGTGAAGAACAAGAACATCACAACTGATGTCAAAGTGGACACTAACTCAAATGTGAGTTAAAAATTCTTTCTGGGGTAGTTTTGACTCAAGACTTTTTGACTCGCCTGATGTAATTATTAGTTCTTTACTTCTTTAACTTTAGATGGACGCCATTTTTACCTGGATTACCTGTTATATATAACTAATTAATCACTTCATTTATATATTTATTTAGATGTATTTTTGGTTTGCGAATTTGTTAGTTGAGTTATTTTATGTGACTGTGCATGATCATTTCTATGCATCAGGAATCTGGGTATCCTTTTTAATTGAATTTGACTATTGTACACCCAAGAGTCAACAAGATCTGATGAGTAGTAGTTAGTTAGAGCTCATGCTACATTTCTTATCTGACTGAATACTTTTCAGCTGCGTACAATCATTACTGTGGATGAACCTGCCCCTGGACTCAAGACAATTTTTAGCTTTAATTTTCCAGATCAGAAATCTGGCAAGGTAAAAAAGCTTTTTCATTTGCCCTATCTTGTAAATTGTTACTTCATTGTAGGTTTTCCCTTTCCTTATATTCAGCTAATGTCAATAATAATAATAGCAGTAATTCCAGTTATCCTAAATGATGATGGCATTCTCTCGTTATCCATGGTGTAATAGGTAGAACTCCAGTACCAGCATGAGTATGCTGGAATCAGCACCAGCATTGGATTGACAGCAAATCCTGTTGTTAACTTCTCTGGTGTGGTTGGAAATAATTTGGTTGCCGTTGGGACAGATCTTTCATTTGATACTACCTCTGGCAACTTTACCAAATACAATGCAGGGTTGAACATTACTCATGCTGACCTCATTGCATCTCTAACACTGTAAGTAGTTATCCCAAAGCTGTATATGTCCATCAATTTTAGAGAAGGTTAGCTATATATTGTTATTCAACTTGAATTGATCTCCTGATTTATCTGTTCCTTTTTTCTTAATGTAGAAATGACAAAGGTGACAACCTTACTGCCTCATATTACCACATTGTAAACCCGCTGACTAATTCGGCTGTTGGTGCGGAACTTTCACATAGCTTTTCTGGCAATGAAAATATACTCACCTTTGGTACACAGCATGCTCTGGACCCGCTAACGCTGTTGAAAGCTCGGGTGAACAACTATGGTCGTGCAAGTGCTCTGATCCAGCACGACTGGACTCCAAGAACTCGATTTTCGCTTGTTGGTGAGGTGGATACTGGGGCCATCGAAAAGAGTGCAAAGGTTGGTCTTGCTGTGGCCTTGAAACCATAGACCAAGTCGTTTTGTGAGTGATATATGGGATGCTTCTCGTGGTGGAGGATAATTTGTTGTAGACTTTCACTTTCCCAATGAACATCTAGTGCTTCATTTTGGAGCTATATCAATTTCTTCATATCTTGGTGGACTTGAGTGTAAAATCAATAAGCACAAAAAGAATTTGAATTTGTACTTATTCAACAGATCCACCCGAAAGCCATTGATTTAGGTGCATCTTTGCGTAAGCTTTTTGAGCATGGAAGGTGATTGCCCAGCAATTTGGTTGTTTTAGGGTGTATATCGAAGCTTTGCTTTAGATGCCTAGTAAATATTTGGTAATATATAGTTTCTTTTCTTTTGTTCAAAAGTGAATAGCCAGTCTTTTTTATGTATTAATATATATAGATTAGGATATACCCATTACCCGGAAGGATATACATGAGTCAGCGATTGACATTAATTTTAACAACTAGCAAGTCTACGTAAATTTTTTGAAATGCAACGTTTTGTAATACTAAACTGGGAAGAGGAACATCCAACGTATTCCTATAATCAAACGGGGCTAAGTCGAGGACTTGACATCAGCGCATCTGGTGGCATTTTGTAGGCTTGGCTTCTTTGTAGGTGTGGACGAGGAACAATGTGTTAATTATTTTTTATAATTAATATAGGGGGCTAAAAGGCATAAAACTATATTTTCACTAGGAAAAGCAACACTCCAAGCATTCTTCTGTAACAGATGAAAGAAAGATCGGGGAGAGAGAACAATACTTCCAATTTACGCCCTCAAGAGTCAAGACCTTAACTTGCCAAATGAACAGCATTGCTATTCCTTTCTCTATATGGCATGACATGACTATGTTAGGGTTGAAATGGTGTTGAACTATATTTAGTGCACACATGCACTTTTATGTTAAAATAATTACAAAAATAATGTGAAAATGGAATATCCTTAACCGAAAGGAGTTCAATTTAGGGGACAAAATTTATTATTCTTATAAGGGGATATTAAATATTTTAGAATTTGTATATTTGAATATTGTATTTTAATGTAATACGTCTTCTAAAACACGTTAAATACTTGTTAAAAAATTTATTTATTTATTTCTTAATTATTCCACGAGTTTTTTCCATTTGGTTTCAAAATATCACGATTTTTTTCTTAGTCCCTTATTTTAGAGGAATTAAAAGGAAAAACCATGATATTTAGAGGAATTAAATGGAAATTTTGTGATATTTTAAAGGTACCAAATAATCAAGAAACAAAGACTACATTTAATGAAATAATTAATGGAAGGGTAATGAAGGAACGGTTTGGTAAAGAAAAATTGGTAAGTTTTTTAGGGAAAAATCTTAACTAAGCATATGTTATATTTATGAACTTCATGATTTATTTACTGTTATCGTTAATCAAATCCAATTTGATCTTATGCGGAGTATTTTAAATTGAATTAGGTTAGATTAGATTTAAATTTACTATCAAATAAATTAGATGGTAAAATTAAAAATAAAATGACGAGATAGAATTAGAATCAAAACTTTTGTCCCCTTAGGAGTACTTTTATTTTTATTTTTTATTTTTTTTATAAAGACTTAGGAGTACCTTTAGTACCAAAAGAATAATGATGATTAATATTGCTAAGAAAGTGTGTGCCTCTTGGGATGTTTAAAAGTAATTTTATAAAAATAAAATAATAATATAGGAATAATTTAATGAAAATCTTATGAAAATATAAACAGAAGATTAGAATTGTCACGACTTACTCTTGGATCATGATCAGTGCACAAATTATAATTTCCTTAGTCTAAGTAACCTACCCTATATTAAATAATGTGTAAAGAAACATATAATATATTCAGACAAATACATATATATATATATATATATATATATATATATATTTCAATCCAACAATTAAATATTAAGGTCTCATGTCACAACACAGACCATTGACATATTATCCAAAATATCAACTAATAGTGATGTTGGTCATAAATACTAATCATCAAAGTATCCCAAAACATCATAAATATATCATCAAGGTATTTGGAAGAGAAGATTATTTAAATTTCAAAATAAAGGAATTTTCTCTAAATCTATTTCTACCTTTATCCCCTATAGTTGCATTATATTGAAGTCACAAAAAAAAACTCATCAGACGCAATGGAGGCCTACCAAAAGATAATCAAATTCTTGGGTAAGTCAGCAAATCCTAGGAAGTCAGCTACTTCACTATTTGTGTATCTAAGAAAATAAAATAAAATAAGGAGATAAGTCACAAAGACTTAGTGAGAGCATAAAATAAAAATACAAAGCGGACAGGAAGGAGAGCACAATTTAGAGTCTTAACATCCAAAAGGAATTTAAATAACATTAAATAAAGAAAAATAAATACAACTTGTTTTTAGAAACTATTGTGTACTCCCTTGAAAAATTTTAGAACTACATATAAACTTGTATTAAAGAATAATTAATAACTTTATAATCAAACTTTCATTCCACTATGTGCACATAAACCACATTATCTCTTCGCTCTTGGTTGCAGCGAACGAATAATATAAATATACTATGAGTAATTGACTCATAGGTTATATTATCTCTTCGTTGTAGCAAATGATAAATATAAATATACTATGAGAAATTGACTTATGGACTACATTATCTCTTCGTTGTAGCGAACGACAATCAATTATTAACTCACAATAAATAAAATAAACAAATAATTTAACATTCATTCTTATATATCTTATCAAAATCTCAAAATAAATTTCAATCAAGCGAAAATAAATATTTTTCCTTTATTCTCAAGTACTCCTAAAATTTCAAAGATCATAAAAGAATATACAAATTTTGAAGTTTACTTCTTCTCCTAAAAGAACTTTAAAGAAATGCTACTAAGTCACGCCTTTCAATGTTGTTGGGAGGATCAACCACCGTATTTTTCACATATTTATGCATTTAAATAAAAGAACAAGAGATTAGGCAAAATTCTTAAATTTAACAAACCTAGAGTTTTGAGAAAACCACAATAATCTCTAATACTTAGTTTTCTAACCCTTTTCACACAACTTATAACTAAACAATGCTATAAAAAATGAAACGGTGTTTATATTTAATGTGTTTTGTTTCAATTACACATCCACTTCCTTTTTTTTCCAATCTACAAAAAATTCTCTAACCTAAGTCTCCGTTATAATAATGTTTCATTCGTGAAAGAGTGTAATATGATACGTTTAAATAAAAGTTATGTTACCAATATTTTATTTTTGTTATTGTATATAATCTTTGTTTAGCGTTGAATATTGAAATTTAATAATTTTTCTTGACTTAAATATGAATAATACAATGCACAATTGATGGTGGGTGAAAATAGCTTCTAAAAGATAAAGTTGAGCTCCAAGTGAAAAATTAGTTTCATTGATTTTTATTACTTCAATTAAAATATATATTATTTATAATTATCTTAATCAATTAAAATCACAATATATATCAATCATAGTTAATATAATAATGTATTTTTATAAATAAAAATATTTTTAGCAACATTTAGCAATTACATATAATAAAATATAAAACTATTTAATTAATGCTCAAATTTTTAATTCAAATATATTTAATAATTACATGTAAT
The DNA here is from genome assembly GCF_004193775.1 of Glycine soja. Taxonomy (NCBI): domain Eukaryota; kingdom Viridiplantae; phylum Streptophyta; class Magnoliopsida; order Fabales; family Fabaceae; genus Glycine; species Glycine soja. The sequence continues at coordinate 16,431,367 of NC_041019.1, forward strand.
TACCTTAACGTTATATAATTGATTATTACGTTGGTTAATTTCATTATATAATATAAAAAGATCTAACTAACTTTGTTTAAAATAATTTTGTGTGAGAAAAATATTTTCTATTATTTTAAAAGATAATTTATAAAATCAAAATCAAAACCAAAGTAAAAATAAAAATAATTTTTTCATTATAGATTAACATTTATTAAAAAAACTAATGTTTTTCATATAATAAATCATCACATAGTTACGTACTTTATTTTAATAAGATACATATACATAATAAAAACAGTTAGAATCACACCCATCAATTGCCACAAATTCTCATCAACCCCTTAAAGGATAATTTAATGTTAATATTTTTCTATATTTTTTATACTTAATTTAATTTAAATTTAAATTTACCCTAAATAATAAATATTGATAAGTATTAGTTTTTTTTTACTTTTGTTTCAAATACTTTTTTATTTTTAATTTATGAATTGTTTTTTTTTACTTTATTTATATGGGATTTAATTGATGTTTTTATATTTATTTATATAAAATTTATAATTTAAGTGATATTTTTTGTACAATTAATATGAGTAAAAGACTAAAAGTTAATTTGCATTAGCATAGATTGAAGGATTTTATGGGCTCTTATGGGTTTTCATCTAATATGTTTGCATAATTTTAGGAGGTTCTTTGTTTAAACTTTAACTTCATCGTATAGTTCTATGACACTTTAAGTAATAACTCTTGGTAGAGAATACATGCGTGTTAACCTTCTTCCTTCTCAAATAGCATGCTCTTGATAATCAATTCATAACTTAAAGAGAAAAAAAAGACAATAAGAAAAATTTTATTAATTTTTAGTGGAAGAAAGAAAAACACAATAGTGTAAAGAAAGAAGTTATTTTTAAATGAAGAAAGGTAGAAATAAGAAAATAAAAAGTACCAATTTTCAAGAAAAAAATGATTAATTGTTAAGTAGTACCTATTGAATTTTCACAATTACTTTTCATAATAAACATCAACACATACATCTTATCATACACAACCTTCATAACTTGAAGAGGTTTACGTAAACCCATAAATCTATCCACCATCACATATAAACTTCTCTCACAAGAGACAAAAATCAAGACTAGAAAATTCCAAGATAGATCTAAACCAATTTCCTATTTCCATATGACTATTTGATGCAAGCTAATGCTATGTAAGTCATTATATATTGATAACCAAGGACAATAATTTAATTGCAATAATTAATTCATTTTACGGAAATAAATATTCAAAATGGAAACAATATATTTACAGATTTTCAAATTAATTGAGAAATTTTTTCTTTTTAGCGCCCTAATTTAATTATGTAATACTAATCAGTTACTTAAAATCTTCAATTGATTTAAATATTTATAATTGATTGGGATTACTATTTTTTCAAATTAATGAATTTTCATAATAATAAATTTATATGTGTGAAATATATTAAAATTTTATTATTTTAAATTTTTAAAAAATTAATATCTGAAAAATATATAAAAATATTTTATTCTTTATTTTTTAAAATGAAATAAATTTATAAAAAAATTAAATACAGTTTAAATTATAAAAATGATTTAAATTATAAAAAATATGGTTATAAAAGCTTAAATTATAAAATATGTTAAATGTATGATTTGAATATTCACACGATTATCTTGAACAAAATACAAATGTTGTTCAACTACTCATTTTTGCATTAATTAATTACAATACACTTTTCCAATTCATGAATTTTCAATTTTACTGTATTATAACAAAACTACATACCATAACAAAACTTTTTTACAACTTAACTATTCAATTTTGCATTTATTTATAGTATTTTTAAAATTGTATTAATTTTCAGATTCTTTTTTTCTGAATTTAAAATTTTCAACATTAATTTTCATATTAACAGAACACAAACATTTTTATTAGAAAAGTAATCATTTTTAATTTATACATGAAAAATATATTAAAAATTTTCTTTTTGTAAATTTAATTATAAAAAAATTAATCTCTAAAAATATAAAAAAAATTATTTTATTTATTTATAAACATAGTTTTAATGACCCATAAATGTTTTATTAAAAAACAAATTAATTAATAAAAATATTTTTAAATACAGTTTAAATTATAAAAATGGTTTAATGAAATAAGTTTTCTAATGACTAATAAATATTTTAATATTTTAACCTTGAAATCAATTTATATTATTTATGAATGAATCATATAATTAATTTGTCCCATTTACATTAATGACTTATTAAGTATTCGTGGCATCCAAACTTTGAAAAATTATCTTGTTTCACCATGTGTTATCCGAACTTGTTTTTGGATTCTTAAGTTTATATATAGAGAGAGATGACCAATAAATATTTTAATCTTGAAAATAATTTATACTATTTATGAATCAATTATACAATTATTTTTTTTCCATTTATATTAATGATTTGAATTTGAATTTTGTTTGACACATGATATCTAAATCTTGAAAAGTTAACTAAAGTGTAACTCACATGTCAAATTATCAACTTTATTTCTTATTAACGAAAGGTTAAGTGCATATTTGCTTTAAAGTAGACAATTATTGTATAAACTTCAATCTTATTATCTTACCATCTCATGGAAAAGGTCAAGGACAAGCTTAACATCTACGCAAACAAAAGAACAAGCCCTAAGCGAAGCAAATTCGAACACCATTATGTTTATTTCGAAGGAAAAAAAGAACAGCACAATGTTCGACTATTCACAACTCAAAAAAGAGGGCACGGATAGAAAGGCAATGAATGGTATGGAAAGGCATATTAACATACCGAATTAGTTCAAACTTGAACACTCAGACAAAATTAAAATGTATACATCGATAGAGTCTAGAAGATAGATTCCTAATAGTTCAAGTAATGTGATTGTGTGATTTCATGACTGAGCCACCTTTCCTTGAAGAAGACCATCTCTAAACTGTGAAGCAATATCTCTCACAGTGCCTGGTCCGTGTGGAACAAAAATAGAATTGGATTTTGAGGACGCACCGATCTCCTTCAACGTGTCAAAGTATTGGGTCACCAAAACCATGTCCATGACATCCTTAGATGTTGTCCCGGGGACATTCTCTGAGAAGGCTAGCACACTGTCCCTCAGACCATCTACTATGGCTTGACGCTGACGAGCTATTCCAAGCCCTGATAGATACTTTGACTCTGCATCTCCTTCTGCCTTTTTGATCTGCAGAATCTTCTCTGCTTCAGCTTTCTCATTTGCAGCTTCCCTCATCCTTGCAGCTATTATATAGCACAGGGTAAAGATAAAAGAAAAGAGAATGTCAAGCTTTAATAAGAATTTTCTTAAAACTAGACCTAAGCTAAAGATGTTTCTCAACTGCAATAAAGCTTGTGAATTAGAGGGAAGAATGATACTGATACAATTTTTTTCTAAAATATCAGTTGTTTTACCTAATGAGGTTAATGACACAAAATTTCCTGTAAATGAATTCCTTCTATTTACATGTACGAAAAAAGATGAAAGAAAGTAATTTGAGCACAGCCAAAAAATATACTATCCCAATGCATAAAGCATACCAGCATTTATCTCGTTCATGGCTCTCTTCACACGCTCATCCGGTTCAATATCCACAATAAGAGTCTGGACTATCTCATACCCATAAGCAGACATTGCCTTCACATGCACAGCAAGTTAAAAACCATAAGGTTGCTAACCCTCTAGTCCTCAACACACATACACAAAAGGGAATCAATCACCTTTTCAAGTTCTTCCTCAACAGCTCTTGCAATTTCTTTCTTCTGTTCAAAAGAGGAATCTAGATCCATCTTTGGAACACATGCCCGGATAACTGAAACAGCAATAGGAATGTATCAGTTTTGTCCTGAAGAAGAATCCAAAAAAACCAACTTTCATAAAGGAGTTTGTTAAGTTCACAAATGAACACCATCAAAGACATAGGCCTGAATCTGTTCCCTGGTATTGCTAAGCCTGTAAAAAGCATCCACCGCTCTTTCCGCCATCGCTCGATATTGGATAGACGCAACAACAGTGACAAAAACATTGTCCTGATGGTATGTAACAAGATAAAATAAGCAATCACAAAAAATAAAGGCACGCTTATTAACCAACTTAATTGAGCAAGCATTTATCAAGAGCTCATAACATAAGAACTCATTCATAACCTTCACTCAAATAAGCTAAAAGGAACTTCTAGGAATGCCATAAGATCAAGAAGTTTTTACACTGCTACTATAAAAAAAATTACACTGCCAACCAACCAGACATAATCCTTGGGATAACTGTTAAGGTAATTGTTATAGGCAAAATGCTAACAAGAAACTGGTTAAGAAATAAAAAATGGAAAATTTTTCATTAGAAAGTGTCATTAATGTATCTCTACTGTGATTTCCAATACATTCTCAATGTAAATTCCAATAAAAACTTTCTATTTTGAATTCCTTGACCACTAAGGGCACTAGTTAGTCAGACACATTGCTAAAAAAGCCAATAAACTTACCGCACATGACAAAATATGATTACAACACTTTGTAAAAAAAAAAAAAACCTACATTTTGATTGAATTCTAAGATCAAACACCCCCTAAAGCTAATCATATTCTTTGTGTTCGTTGTGGATTTTAGTTTTTGAGAAGAAACCTTTGTCTTGGTTTCGCAGCGAACATCTAGCTGTTGCACGCGCAAAGAAAGGTAACCAGCCACTTGAGTGCCAAAGAACCATGGCACACAGTGGAAACCAGGTTCAAGCACATCATCAAATTTTCCAAACACTTCTTTGATAGCTACCGTTGATTGCTCCACTTGAAGACAACCCAGAGCCAGTCCCATCTTTAATTATTCAGGAACCCTGAACAACAAATTTGTCAATAAAATAAAATAAAACATAACAGAATATGGCTGTTTTATCATCAACAGTTTTCTCAATCAAAAGCATGATGTCATTTTTTTAATAGCTAAATGTTAGTTGTTAGTTTGTTGGGTTTTTGTTAGTCGGAGATTCGAACTCATGATGTCAATTAATAACACGATGCAGAGTGAAGGGAATTGATTGAATGGAATTTTATGAAGTGAGACCGAATCGAAAGAGGGAAAACACAATGGTGATGATGATGGAGAGTGATGTGATATGGCATGTAAATTCAAATTCGAAGAGAACCAAAAGGTAGCGAAGAAAAGAAGAGAGAAAATTGGTTTGTTACCAGAAAGGTGGAGAAGGTAGGAAAAGGGGTGGCACCAATGTAGTAGTTTTTGTGGGTCAGTATTCATTCAGAGGAACGCAACATTTGCCACTGGAATCGACATATGCATCTTCCTTTTTTGTTTGTTTCAGACGCATCGGTTTGGATTCATGACACGATAGTTATATAAGTTAGATATCCTTGTAATAACCAACCAATACTTATGCCCTGATGAGTCATGTTGCAATTAATAGGGATAAACGGTCAAATTCATAAGTGTGCAAAGTCGATAAATTGATTAAAGATAAAAAAAAATTAAATTGTAAAAAGTGTAATAAATTAGTTTCAGAGACAATTTAATAACAAATTGATTTTTAAACTTTACAATTTAATGTCAAATTGGTGTTTGAAAAATATAAATTGTTATAAAATTGATCCTAGAACATTACAACTTAATAACAAAATAGGTTCACAAATTTAACCACATACTACTCTGTCACACTTTTTGCACATTGAAAACTAAATTTGTGTTTTCAATATTTCAGGAATCAAGTTATTACCGCATCACACTTTCGAGGACGAATTTGATTATTTATGCTTAATCTGCTTGAATCCTAATCAATGTTATCACAAAATATAAGGGTGGAAGTAGGTTGGATAGTCTCTCGGGAGCCTCTGACCTAACCCATTTAAGGCCCGACTCATTTAGAAAAAAAGGCCAAACAAGCTTTTTAGAAAGCATGTTTAGTTAAAAAAGTCACACCGTGGGTCTTAAGAAAAGTTTATTAGGCTCGACGGGTTGACCCATGTAGCAATGATATTTTTTTAATAAAAATACTATTATTAATATTATAATTATTTTATTTAAAAAATAACCCATCTCACTCATAGTCCCTCATTAGAATTAGGTTGTGTAGGAGGAACTGAAGAAAGGGGAGAAAGAGATGTGGAGGAGGAGAAAGAAAGGGTTAAGAAGTGGTGATAGTTTCCAAATGTGGGATAGGTCAAGAAATTTAAGAAAGAATAACCTTAGGAAAGAAGGAGAAATAAATATGGTGTGATGAATAATAAATTTGTTAAGTGTTTTAGTGATATACATTCATTGAAAGCATATGTGGGCAAGCATTTTGATGAGTTCAAAACAGACTCAAAATTGTTGTCTTAGTCATTTAGTCAAGAGTGAAGTTTGAAAAGAATTGAATGAAGCTTATATGCATGATGAAGTTAGTGCTTCTCTCTAAGTACTCAACCTTGGTATAATACAAAGACATCAAGAAAGCCTTACTTAGAAGATCTATCAAATGCTACATAAGAAGACAACATAAGAATGAAGTTGTACTAGAGACAATATCATAATGTTGAAAAGAATGACTCTGAGAATGTGAACCGCAAAATGATGTTCTGAAGAGCAGACCAGAATCAAGATAAATGAGATTCTGAGATACTACATTAGAATAATGCATCAAAGTCAAGATCACAAAGTATCTATGCATTTATATTACAAAGCAACATCAAGTATTCCATATGCAGTCATAGAAGATAATTGACTCATCTAAAGAACGAGGTTGATAACATCTCATCTTCCATATGCATCCACCCAGACTTTGGGTTCATCAAAAGATGGATGTTAACAACATTTCAAGATGCAACAAGTTGAGTGTTGAGTCTTGTCCTTGAGAAGATCTGATGTACATTATGAAGTCTGAATCAAGGACAAAACACTAACACAACAACAACAACCTTCACATGTTACCTATGTTGAAGTAGGTTACTTCAAAATGATGTGTTGTGAAGAAGTGTAAAGATTGATGAAGATGAGACCATTTACAAAGTTATATCAACATATCTTTATAAGAGGAAACCTACATCAAAATAAGTCCCTCCTTAGCAACATCAAAATGCAATTTTGATGTGTCTTTAGAATGAAAACTTCAAAATAGTTTTGTACTGTCAAGTCATGGACATCTATCATATTTCAAACTTCTAGAAGAGACAGAGTTGAGGGCCTCTACTCCAATGAATATCTTGGGGTGTTTAAGAATACTTGAGGAAAGAATTTGAAGATTGTTGAAGCTATCTAGTGAGAGAAACTTGAGTTGCATCTCTGTGTAAGAAATTTGGTTTTATTGTTTCAACACCTCTCAATGAGAGAGAGAGAGAGACCCACTTTTGTAAATTTGATATGAGTTGTAGTCCTTAATAGATAGAAGTGAGATTTGTATCTTTCCTTAGAGGAAATCCCATGTAAAAGGAGAATCTATCTTTGTGCAATGATTCACAAAAACCTCTTGTAAAGCCCACCAATTGACTGGTAAAGTGAAAATCTAGTGTGTTATTGGTCTAGTAGTTGGCTAGTTTGGAAGTCCAGTGGTTGACTGGTTCAATAGATGGTTAGTTGTGTTTGTGAAAATCTCATCTTGAAGGATAAGGACTGGACGTAGCCCAATGTTAGGGTGAACCAATATGATAATCCTTTGTGCATTTTCTTCTTCCTCTTTCCTCTTTATTGATTTTCTACAACTACATCTAGTAACTTGGTTTTGAACAACCAGGCTTCATAACATTGTTCTAAAGGAACCCACAACTAAGTGTTTTTTGCCTAAACCTTTTTCACTAAACAAGGGTATTGAAACTTAGTTCTGAGCTGATAAACTATGTTTTTTTTTCTTTAGAAACTATTATGTTTTCATTCTGAGCTCAAAATAGTTCTTTATTTTGAACTTATATTTTCTGAACCAACTTCAGAATTGTCAGTTTTTATAAAAAGGAATCTAAGTTTGTGAAAATACAATTCAATCCTCATTCTTGTGTTATTTTTATCACTTCATCTTGTTCATGATTTGGGAATATTAAGCTATTAGAACTATTTTTCCTTAAGAAATTTCAAGCCTTGGTTGAAACCTCACTCATGGACCCTTGAGGAAGACGACATGGAGACAATCATGGATGAAGTGTTTTACAGTTCATTATGGGGGATGGAGGCAGATAGGTAAGACCACGATGATCCTTGCAAATCCTTGGAGCTGGATGAGAATGGTGTTAAGAGAATCAAGGAAGGAGCATTGTACGTACCATTGCTGAGGAAGGTGAGAAAGTGTGTGAATTTGGACATATTATTCCTATTTGTTCGAAGAGAAGCATGGAAAAGAGAAATAATAATCATTGTAGTCCAATACATGACACTGTGTTAATATTGGAGTCTCATAGTATTAATCTCATACATGACACTGTGTTAATATTGGTGTTTAATTTTCCTTTTCCCCCTCTTTTTCTTAATCTTCAACCCTCTATTCCTCTCACTTTCCCTTTTTTCCCCAATTTCTTCTACTACATTATTTTTGCTTTTGGATATTTTGAGACTTTGATTTTTAACCATCTCAATCTCTATGGCTATGGGAAACAAAGATCATTTTGTGCCATAGTGACAAGTATTGTTATTAATGGATCTCCATGTTTTCTTCTTTCTTTTCCTTCTTCTTTTGTAATTATTTTTCCTGGATTAGTTCTTTGTTTTTAGCCTAAATTTCCAGATTTTGACTTGGTTGGAGATATTTGGTTTCATCTATCAATTTGTCTCTTTATCTTCTCTAGCCTATACATGTTGTGTTTTAAGAGATTTGATCAATTAAAATGTTTTCCTTCTCTTTCTCACGTTTACCCCTTTGTTTAGTTCTTTGTTTTTAGCCCAAGTTTCCTAATTTTGACTTGGTTGGAGATCTGTACTTTAATCGGGATGCATGCAAGTATAAGAACTATAATACTCACTTTGTCCCATCAACTTGATCATTCCTCTCATTATTAAAAAAATTATATTACCATTTAAATCATTCATTCTAAATAAGAAATATGTTTTATATAGTTATTAATTATATATTTAATATAAATTTAATCACGAAATAATTTATATATTATAGTACTATTTATGTAAATTTTAATTATATAAAACAAACATTTATTTTGATGTAATTTTTTGGAAATATCACATCCAAAATTAAATTTCCAAAACTAATTTATAATCACTTTAAAAAATTAGAGAAATAATTTAGAAAAACTAAAAAGAAATATAAATATCCCTTTTGGTCATTTATTTTATTTTTTTGTTTAGTTTGATCGCTCATCTTTGAAAATATTTATGTTAATTCTTTATGTCTTTAAAATGGCTTATTTAGTTCTTACCATTACAATGATAAAGAAAATGTTGAGAAGGGGGCAGGTCTTCGTCTCCAAACCCTAATTTGTGGACTTATGCCTCTCTGTCATGCAAAGTCATGAAGGCTATTTTCAATGGCGGCACCACTTTTTTTATATATATTTTCCCCCTTATTTTTGTCACTGAAGTGATCACAACGTCATAAGTGATAACTGTAAAATTTGGATTTAATTGATAGTCAATTTTGACTAAGATTAATTAAAATTCCTCTACTTTAGTGTTGTTTTTAATGAAATAATGAGGATTTTAACATCATTTTAATTCTTGACCAGCAGGAGTCAAAAGAAGGAAGATTACAAGTGCTTTGAAGGAAAATTGATGTAAAAACTTGAAGAAAAAACATTGAAAAAAAGTTGGGATAGCTCACTTAGCGCATAAGACAGGCCTAGCGCGTCTCCTCGCTTTGTAACTAGCTCAAGCTTAGCACGAAGAAGGCCCACGAGGAAGCCTAAAGGTGCACTAAGCGCATAATCACCACCATACTCACTAAGCCTATAAGGTCCGCTTTAGCACGAGATCGCGTGAATTTTAAGCTACCTTAGGCCTTTAAAAGGAGTAGGAAGCAAAGGAGAAAGACACACCGAGACTCAGAGTTCTTTATTGAATACACCTAAAGCCTGAGCTTCTCAAATAGGGGAAACCCTTCATCTCTAACCATTCTCCCTTCTCCTCTATTATTCATCCCTCTTTTTCTTCCATCCACATCATCCCCTAAAGTGTAAAGCCTCTCATGGAAATGAGAGGCTAAACCCCTATGGTTGGGAGCCTAACAGTCAATGCCCTTGTAATGTAATCTTTCCTTACTATCTATTGAATGCAATGCCAATTTTTATTGTTTCTTTCCTGCGCTTTATTGTATTGTATGGTCTGATCATCCATGCATCTGTTTAGGGATTAGACATTGGGAAATGGTAATTTCTAAAGAATTGGGAAATAGAATCTAAACGAATCATTGCTAGGGATAAAGTGATCTTGTTTTGCCTATGCATACATCTCCAAACTTCATGTAATTTACTGTTTTATCTCTATAAAGGGATTTAGGAGAGAGAATAGATAAATTAGACTCTTCATTGTGAGGGATCAGGGTTGAGTATCTCAGTAGATGTGAGTGGAAATTGGAATAACAATAAATAGAGAAACACGTTAGTATTGCATCAAAGGTAGTTAGGCATGCTAGGCCCCAACATATTTTAAATTCTAAATTTACCTTTAAGCATTCAAACGCATTATCATCATCTTTATCTTCCATATTTATCATCTTTTACTTTAAATCTTTATCTTATCTTCTACCTCTCTTTATCTTCTATTTTAAATTCCTTATCTTTCTTACTCTTGACTTTCTCCAAATTTTACATTTACAATTCTTCATTTCTTCTATTCTTTTCTTGCTAAAAAATTGGGATATACACCAACACAAGTACGAAAAAAGTCCCTGTGGATTCGACACTTGGACTTCTGAGTACTTTACTACTTGAGACAAATTGATGCACTTGCCAATGAGTTAACAAGTTTTTGGCGCCATTGCCGAGGACTTTGTCCTTCGTACTTGGTTGTTTGCATATTCCGATTTTAAAGCAATCAATTTTTATCTTTTAACTTCTTTTTTTTTATTTCTTTTTAAATTTAAAAAATCAAAATATTAATTTTTATTTATTCACTCTTCATTTTAATTCTTTGATAACAGGCACGGTAGTGTTTTCTTTCTTGTATGCGAGATATATCTGCGGGGGAAGATCTTGTCCCATTAAATCCGGAGATTGAAGCAACTTGCAAAAGAAACAACACCACAAGGAGAATGAGAGAACAACAAGAGGTGTAGACTAATCAAGGAGAGAAAGGACCTTCATCCTCTGAATCATCCTCTACCTTCCTTGTGATCAATCCACATCCCAACTTTGGAGAACACATCATGGCAGAAGACCGTCCACAGAGGGTAACGCTAGAGGATTACTCTAGTTCTGTTACCCCTCAGTACTTCACCAGCATAGCTAGACCAGAAGTTCAAGCGACCAATATTACATACTCACATTCTCTCATCCAGCTAATTCAAGGGAATCTTTTCCACGGCCTACCAAATGTAGACCCATATGCGCACCTTGCCACATACATCGAGATCTGCAACACGGTAAAGATAGCGAGAGTTCCAAAAGATGTCAACCACCTCAACCTATTCTCTTTCTCCTTGGCCGGTGAACTAAAAAGATGGCTTCACTCGTTCAAGGGGAATAGCCTGCGGACATGTGAAGTGTAATGCACTAAAATTTCGCTAATTATAAATCGATGTTTAAATGTATTTATTGTGTTATTTGATTATATGATTGACTTGAATAAGTTGAGGAATGGTTTGAATTAGTCATGTGTGATTTGCTTGATGTGGATGTGGAGTTATATGGAGTTTGATTGACCTAAATTGAAATTGAGATTTCAAATTTTACGTAAATCCATTATGGTAAAACCGCAATCTTGGAGTCGTTAACCGTTGGATTGTCTTCAAATTTGGACTGTAGGTTCCTAACACAAGTCCCTATAGTTTGACATTGGGATTTGAAAGATAAGAAATTTTGATCTCTCGCTTAACGCGAGAGGCACGTTAAGCGTAATTCCAACCCAAGAGGGAATTGCGCTAAGCATGAATTGTCGCGCTTAGCACCAAAAATGGACTCCCGCTTAGCGAGACAAGCCCGTTAAGTGAGATTTACAGATTATAAATATGTTCTTCAGCGTGAAAAATCATATTTTTCATGCTTTTTCTCTCCAAATGCCCATCGAAGCCTTAACACCTCCTCCTCCATCACCCACGTCACTGGTGGCCACCGCGAGCTATCGTTGCTTTCTGCCGAACCACCACACCAAGAGGAACGTTTTAATCGGAGTGGAATCCGTAGAATATACCTCAAGGATTCGGTGGACAACAATCCATCAATCCTTTATTTCATAGCTTCTCTAAGGTAATCTTGATTTCTAAGCCTTTCTCCTAGTTAGTTTGAGCTTCTCTTAGTGTCTGTTGTGTTTTGGGTACTGTAATAGGGTGTTTTTTCACTTTCTTTGCAAAACCCTTAAAAATGAGAAGTTATAAAAGTTATCCTTTTACAAAATTGATGTTATTTTTGTGACCTTCGCTAAACCTCAATCACATTGGTGTTATCGGAATTTTAAAATGACGTCTCCTTTTAGTAGAATGCGAAACACCCCTTAGTCTTGTATGTTTTAACAAGGGTAATTGACTCTGAATGTTGTTACTAACCTTGTTTTTGAAATCTATACTAAATTTCCTTCAATTTGATATATAGAACATTGTGTTTGGACTGACAAACATGAACGAGAGAGGTCTCTAAGCGACGCAAAGAGGAACTAACAGAGAGCTCATGATAGGTGAATGGAGTTTATTATAATTATACAACTTTTTATACCATAGTTAGGGTCAGGGAACCTAACTATAGGGATGTTGTTAGTCGTCATTTACGACTAACTTTTGTATTGAAAAGCTTTATAAAATTATGTCTTTTCTCCAATTTATGGTTCTTTTTGTAGGTTTGTACATATTTTTATGTTTAGTTTAGTTTTTATTCAGTAGATATTCCCTTCATTGTGAATTAATGTGGTTCAACTTCAGTTTCAGGTGAAAAGATGAAGAAGAAGTGTAGAAGCAAAGCTTCATGGTGAATCAAAGGTGATTCAAAGGTGTTTTGATGATAAAAAAAGATGATGACAAAGGTGATGACAAAAAGCTCAAAGATCAATCAAAGAACAACTCAAGTGAATCAAAGATCAATCAAAGAACAACTCAAGTGATCAAGATAGAATCAAGAACAATTCAAGAGCTCAAGATAGAATCAAGAAGAATTCAAGACTCAAGAGGAAAGTTAAGAGTCAAGAATCAAGATTCAAGATCTCAAGAATCAAGATCAAGATTCAAGATTCAAGAGAAGGCTTAATCAAGATAAGTATAAAAAGTTTTTCTCAAAAATTGAGTAGCACATGATTTTTCTCAAAACATGTTTACCAAAGAGTTTTTACTCTCTGGTAATCGATTACCAGTAGCAAAATTGTTTTGAAAAAGTTTTTAAATTGAATTTACAACGTTCCAATTAATTTCAAAAAGCTGTAATTGATTACAATGTTTTGGTAATCGATTACCAGTGCCTTTGAACGTTGAAATTAAAATTCAAAAGTGAAGAGTCACATATTCTCACATAAAAGCTTTGTGTAATCGATTACACTGATTTGGTAATTGATTACCAGTGATTGTTTCTGAGTAAATCAAAAGATGTAACTCTTCAAATGGTTTTTGACTTTTTCAAATTGGCTTTAAGATTTTCTAAAAGTTATAACTCTTCTAAATGGTTGTCTTGACCAGACATGAAGAGTCTATAAAAGAAAGGCTTTGTTTTGCATTTGAAAGCATCTTGAACACTTATTCAATCAATCTTTTACAAGACTTAAATCTCTTTGAACTTCTTCTTCTTCTTTGTACCAAAAGTTTTCTGAAGTTTTCTGGTTTTCTAAACCTTGAAAACTTGTGCTATTCATTCTTTTCATCTCTTCTCCCTTTGCCAAAAAGAATTCACCAAGGACTAACCGCCTAAATTCTTTTTGTGTCTCTCTTCTCCTTTTTCCAAAAGAACAAAGGACTAACCGCCTGAATTCTTTTGTGTCTCCCTTCTCCCTTGTCAAAGAATTCAAAACGACACAGTCTGAGAATTCTTTTGATTCTTCCCATTCCTTTATACAAAAGTATTCAAAGGACTAACCGCCTGAGAATTCTTTTGTATCCCCATTCACAAAGTATCAAAGGTTTAACAGCCTGAGATCTTTGTCTTAACACATTGGAGGGTGCATCCTTTGTGGTACAAGTAGAGGGTACATCTACTTGGGTTTGACTGAGAACAAGAGAGGGTACATCTCTTGTGGATCAGTTCTAGTGGAGGGTACATCCACTAGGGTTTCAAAGAGAACAAGGGAGGGTACATCCCTTGTGGATCTTTGCTTGTAAAAGGATTTTTACAAGCTTGAAAGAAATCTCAAGGACCGCAGGTCACTTGGGGACTGGATGTAGGTACAGGTTGTTGCTGAACCAATATAAAAACTCTTGTGTGTTTGTTTCCTTCTTCCCTACTCTTTTACTTTTCGCTATGCATTTAATTTCCGCTTTTACTTTCTGTTAAGTTTCTCTTCTACTCCTTATTCTCTTAACAATTTAGTAAAAGCCTTAGAAGAGTAATTTTTAATTAGTAAAGGTTTAGGAATAATTAATTTAACCCCCCATTCTTAATTATTCTGAGACCACTCGATCCAACAAGTGGTATCAGAGCAGGTTTCTTGTAGAAAGTCTAACCACTTCAAGATAAATGGTCTCCTCAAATCCCTTGTTTCCTGAAGGAAATTCCATTCACAGACCACCCATTTTCAATGGTGAGGGTTACCATTATTGGAAAACCCGCATGCAGATATTCATTGAAGCCATAGATCTAAATATTTGGGAAGCAATATGATGCAAGCTCCATTGGAGCTTGTAGGCCTAGGATCTTGTTCATCAATGGATTCCTTTGCTTCTTGGAAGATGAATGGCAGCGGAATGGAGAAAGGAAGAGAGAGAGGAGACGTCACTTCAAGGAGAAGATGAGTCTAGAAGAAGCTCACCACCATAGGAGGCCATGGATAAGAGCTTGGAGGAAGAAGGAGATGAATGAAGGGAGAGGGAGAGAAGAGCACGAAATTTTGTGCTCTAAATGAGCTTTGAGATCTGAAGTTTAATATTCAAATGATCAAAGTTGAAAAAAATACACACACATGACCTCTATTTATAGCCTAAGTGTCACACAAAATTGGAGAGAAATTCAAATTTCACTTGAATTTGAAATTGAATTTGTGGAGCCAAACTTTGGAGCCAAAATTTCACTAATTATGATTAGTGAATTTTAGTTATGGTTCAGCCCACTAATCCAAGATCAATTCCAAGATTCTCCACTAAGTGTGCTTAGGTGTCATGAGGCATGAAAAGCATGAAGGACATGCACAAAGTGTGACTATATGATGTGGCAATGGGGTGTAGTAAGCAAATGCTCACCTCCCCCTCTAAAATTTAATTGGATTGGGCTTCTACCAATTCAATTAAATTTATTTCCAACCACACACATCAAATATCCACTTAGTGCATGTGAAATTACAAAACTACCCCTAATACAAAAACTAGTCTAGGTGCCCAAAAATACAAGGGCTGAAAAATCCTATATTTCTAGGGTACCCTACCTACAATATGGAGCCCTATATACAAGGACCAAATATAATGACATCCTAGTCTAATATGTACAAAGATAAT
Organism: Glycine soja; assembly: GCF_004193775.1. Taxonomy (NCBI): domain Eukaryota; kingdom Viridiplantae; phylum Streptophyta; class Magnoliopsida; order Fabales; family Fabaceae; genus Glycine; species Glycine soja. Next base: position 16,447,087 of record NC_041019.1, read on the forward strand.
TGTACCCAACCTTGGCCCATGGGCTCAGAAATCTACCCTAAGGTTCATGAGAACCCTAGGGCCTTCTTCAGCAGCTCTAGCCCAATCTTCTTGGAGCCTCTTGCTCATGGTTCTAGTGATTGGTCCCTTCCTAGGGAGGATTGCATCATCCCCTTCCCCTTGAAGAGGATTTGACCTCAAATCTGTTAGTTCCTCCTCCTCAATATCAGCTCCACCTGCAAAAGGAGTTAAATCAGAAATGTTAAAAGTGGTGCTGACTCCATACTCTTCTGGGAGGTCCAACCTATAGGCATTGTTATTGATCCTCTCCAAAACCTGAAAAGGTCCATCCCCTCTAGGGCTAAGCTTGGATTTCCTTTTAGTAGGGAATCTATCCTTCCTAAGATGGAGCCAAACCCAGTCACCCTCATTAAGAACTAGCTCTTTTCTTCCTCTATTGCCTTTAGTTGAATACACCTTTGTTTGGTTCTCTATTTGGTTCTTAACCCTCTCATGCATCTTCTTTACAAATTCTGACCTAGATTCCCCTTCTTTATGTATAAAAGAAGTGTCCAGTGGGAGGGGAATAAGGTCTAACGGTGTTAGGGGATTGAACCCATAGACAACCTCAAAAGGGGACTGCTTGGTGGTTCTATGAACCCCCCTGTTGTAGGCAAATTCTACATGAGGAAGATACTCATCCCAAGACTTATGGTTGCCTTTCAGAAGAGCCCTTAAAAGGGTGGATAAAGACCTATTCACTACCTCTGTTTGCCCATTAGTTTGTGGATGACAAGTGGTAGAGAAAAGAAGTTTAGTTCCTAACTTAGCCCATAAGGTTTTCCAGAAGTGGCTAAGGAACTTAGCATCTCTATCTGACACAATGGTCCTAGGCAAACCATGGAGTCTCACAACTTCCTTGAAAAAGAGTTTTGAGATGTGGGAAGCATCATCCACCTTGTGGCATGGTATAAAGTGTGCCATCTTGCTAAACCTATGCACCACCACAAAGATAGAGTCTACACCTCTTTGGGTTCTAGGAAGCCCAAGGACAAAGTCCATACTAATGTCTACCCAAGGTGCAGATGGGATGGGTAAGGGTGTGTATAGCCCATGAGGCATCACCCTAGACTTGGCTTGTAAACAAGCCACACACCTAGTGCAATGCTTATGGACATCTTTCTTCATATGGGGCCAATAAAACTTTTCTTTGAGTAAGACAAGGGTCTTGTCTATCCCAAAGTGGCCCATGAGCCCACCCTCATGGCTCTCTTTCACAAGTAATTTCCTAATGGATCCTTGGGGTATGCAAAGCTTTCCCTCTTTGAACAAATACCCCTCAGCCAAATAGAATCCATCTTGGGCCTTTTTCCCACAACTCTCATAAATGGGAGAGAAATGTTCATCTAAAGCATACAAGTCCCTAATATTATCAAATCCTAAAATTTGAGCTCCTAGGGAGCAAAACAATGTGTGTCTCCTAGAGAGGGCATCAGCTACCACATTTGTTTTTCCCTTTTTGTATTTGATAACATATGGAAATTGCTCTAGCTACTCTACCATTTTGCATGCCTCTTGTTTAACTTGCTTTGCCCTCTAATGTACTTAAGTGATTGATGATCACTATGAATGACAAATTCCTTGGAAACAAGGTAATGTTCCCAAGTTTGGAGGGCTCTTATTAAGGCATAAAGCTCTTTATCATAGGTGGGGTAGTTGAGGGTGGCACTATGAAGTTTTTCACTAAAATAAGCAATAGGGTGCCCACCTTGTAACAATACAGCTCCAACTCCCACTCCAGAGGCATCACATTCTAGCTCAAAAGTTTTAGAAAAGTCAGGAAGAGCTAGAACAGGTGCCTTAGTAAGCTTTTCTTTGAGCAAAGCAAAGGCTTGCTCTTGTTTTTCACCCCAGGTAAATGCCACATTCTTCTTCACCAGCTCATTGAGAGGTGATGCAATTGTAGAGAAATTAGGAACGGACCTTCTATAGAAGCTTGCTAACCCATGGAAGCTTCTAATATCTCCCACACTTTTTGGGGTGGGCCATTCTTGGATGGCCTTGATTTTCTCAGGGTCCACTTGGACCCCATTTCTACCAACTACAAAACCTAAGAAAACTATATTATCTACACAAAAGGTACACTTCTCTATATTTGCATAGAGGGTGTTTTTCCTAAGGACTGAAAGAACTTGTCTGAGATGTCCTAAGTGATCATCTAGGCTCCTACTATACACTAAAATATCATCAAAATAAACAACTACAAATCTACCTATGAAATCCCTTAAGACATGATGCATAAGCCTCATAAAGGTGCTTGGTGCATTAGTGAGCCCAAAAGGCATCACTAGCCATTCATACAAACCAAACTTGGTCTTGAAAGCAGTTTTCCACTCATCACCCTTTTTCATCCTGATTTGGTGATAACCACTTTTAAGATCAATTTTTGAAAAGATATTGGCACCATGCAACTCATCAAGCAAATCATCAAGTCTAGGAATGGGGTGCCTATACTTTACAGTGATGTTGTTGATGGCCCTGCAATCTGTACACATTCTCCACGTACCATCCTTTTTGGGCACCAACAACACTGGCACAACACATGGGCTTAGGCTCTCTTGGACCCAACCCTTCTCCACCAATTCTTTAACCTGAGACTCTATCTCCTTAGTCTCCTGAGGGTTAGTCCTATAGGCTGGCCTATTAGGAAGGCTTGCTCCTGGGACTAAATCTATTTGGTGTTCTATTCCCCTTAAAGGAGGTAGCCCAGGGGGTATCTCTTTGGGAAATATATCACCAAATTCATGTAAGAGTTCTTGGACCTTTGGGGGTAAGGTCTCAAATGTAGGAATTGTGGCAGTGCTAAGGGATGTTTCCCTTGATAGGAGAAGGTAGAAAGATTGTTTAAGAAGGAGTGCTCTTTTAATATCACCTTTTGTTGCAAAATTATTTTCCTTCTTAACAATCTTCTTGGAGGAATCCTTTCCCTCTTTTTCCTTCCCCCTGGCCTATGAAGACAAGGCCTTACTATCCTTCTTTTTCTTTTGTTTTTCTAATTTTTCTTCCTCATCCCTCTTATCTTTCATAGTTAGTTGATCTTTGGCCACCTGTGAAGGTGTTTGAGGATGCAACACAAATTTAGTGCCAAGATGGGTGAGGGTAATCTCATTAGTTAGGCCATTATAAATGATCTTCCTATCAAATTGCCACGGCCTTCCTAAAAGAATATGTCCTGCCTCCATGGGAACTATATCACAATTAACTTCATCCTTATATGTCCCAATGGAGAAAGGTACCTTCACTTGTTGGTTAACTATCATTTCCCCTTGCTCATTGAGCCATTGAAGTTTATAAGGTTTTGGGTGGGGAATGATAGTGAGGTTCAACTTGGAAACTAATCTTGTGCTACAACAATTGCAACAAGATCCACTATCCACAATGAGAGAACAAGTTTTATCTAAAATTTTGCATCTTGTATGAAAGATGTTCTCTCTTTGGGATTGAGATAGATCACAAGATTGACCTCCAAGGAGCCTTCTAACCATTAAGAGGTCACCTTCTTCATGGGGGTAGACTTCCTCACTAGACTCTTCACCCCTTACTTCATCTTCACTTCCACTAGAGGAAGGGCAAGAAGTAGTCTCCTCTTGACTACTATAAATGTCTTGACCCCTCATGATCATGGTTTTCTTTGTGGGGCATTGAGAGGCAATGTGACCTCTCCCAAGACATTTGAAGCATTTAATGTTGCTAGTCCTTTCTTGGGAACTAGTCTTAGGGGTGTATTTCTCTATGGTCTTACCCTTATCTTCCTTGGGTTTTGAAGGTGCAGCCCCTAAAATTCCATGGGCTTGGTCCTTCCTTGGATAAGAGTGAGAGCCATAAGATTTTGAAGAAGGCTTTCTTTTAAGTTGTTGCTCCACTCTTATACAAAGTTGGACTAGCTCATCTAGGTCCCTATATGGAAGGAGTTCAACCTTGTCCCTCACTTCCATATTGAGCCCACTAAGGAACCTAGCTATGCTTGTTCTTTCCTCCTCCCTAAGTCCAGCTCTTAAAAGGAGTAGTTCCATTTGTTGTCTATATTCTTCAACACTCATACTCCCTTGTCTAAGCCTTTGGAGCTTGTCCATAAGCTCCCTTTCATAGAAGGAGGGAATGTGCCTCTTCCTAAGGGCACTCTTAAGATCATTCCAATACTCTACTGGAGGATCCCATGAATCCTTCGTTCTTTAACAAGGGAAGTCCACCAATAGAGGGCATACCCTTGAAAGCTAAGGGTAGCCAATGGAACTTTTCTCTCTTCGCTAATATGATGGCAAGCAAAGAGTTGTTCAACCTTCATTTCCCAATCTAAGTAGGCCTCAACATTATCTTTTCCGTGGAAATATGGGAGGCTAATGTTAACCTCTTGAGGCCTTCTATCCTTTTCTCTTCTTTGGAGTGATGTTTAGTATGTGAACTATGACGCCCTCTATAATAGTCGCTAAGTTCTTCACTTAAACTCTTGCAAGAGTCATGACTACTATAGGAGGCATGTTTTTCTCTTTTCATTTCTTTCATTATTTTTCTTCTTTCTTCCTCTCTTATTTTCTCTCTTTCATCTTGACTTATTTCTTCCACTCTTTTTTTACCTTTTCTTTTCTCTCTTGTTTTTCTTTCCACAACTTAAGGGATCTCAACTCATCTAATATCTTATACAAGGGGTCCTTAGGAGTAGAACCCTCACCATTACACTAGATGAAGAATGAAGACTCATGTTGGTTCCTAAGTTATGGTTCTTTCTTGTTGGGGGTTTGAAAACAAAAGGTAAAAGAAACTATGGTTGAAACTAGCCAAAATAAACCTAAAAGAGGTGTGAAAGATAAGGTAAAAACTAATTGGTAAAAGGCAAGCTATCTAGGTGGTTTGACAATGGAGGGTAAAAGATAAGCTATGAAGTAAGCAAGAAATTAAAGTGCAAGAAATGCAAACTAGGCGATCCTAAGAGTGTTTGGATGACTCATTTAAGGTTCCCAACAAAACACTCAATGGGTAGTTGAGGGTGGCACTATGAAGTTTTTCACTAAAATAAGCAATAGGGTGCCCACCTTGTAACAATACAGCTCCAACTCCCACTCCAGAGGCATCACATTCTAGCTCAAAAGTTTTAGAAAAGTCAGGAAGAGCTAGAACAGGTGCCTTAGTAAGCTTTTCTTTGAGCAAAGCAAAGGCTTGCTCTTGTTTTTCACCCCAGGTAAATGCCACATTCTTCTTCACCAGCTCATTGAGAGGTGATGCAATTGTAGAGAAATTAGGAACGGACCTTCTATAGAAGCTTGCTAACCCATGGAAGCTTCTAATATCTCCCACACTTTTTGGGGTGGGCCATTCTTGGATGGCCTTGATTTTCTCAGGGTCCACTTGGACCCCATTTCTACCAACTACAAAACCTAAGAAAACTATATTATCTACACAAAAGGTACACTTCTCTATATTTGCATAGAGGGTGTTTTTCCTAAGGACTGAAAGAACTTGTCTGAGATGTCCTAAGTGATCATCTAGGCTCCTACTATACACTAAAATATCATCAAAATAAACAACTACAAATCTACCTATGAAATCCCTTAAGACATGATGCATAAGCCTCATAAAGGTGCTTGGTGCATTAGTGAGCCCAAAAGGCATCACTAGCCATTCATACAAACCAAACTTGGTCTTGAAAGCAGTTTTCCACTCATCACCCTTTTTCATCCTGATTTGGTGATAACCACTTTTAAGATCAATTTTTGAAAAGATATTGGCACCATGCAACTCATCAAGCAAATCATCAAGTCTAGGAATGGGGTGCCTATACTTTACAGTGATGTTGTTGATGGCCCTGCAATCTGTACACATTCTCCACGTACCATCCTTTTTGGGCACCAACAACACTGGCACAACACATGGGCTTAGGCTCTCTTGGACCCAACCCTTCTCCACCAATTCTTTAACCTGAGACTCTATCTCCTTAGTCTCCTGAGGGTTAGTCCTATAGGCTGGCCTATTAGGAAGGCTTGCTCCTGGGACTAAATCTATTTGGTGTTCTATTCCCCTTAAAGGAGGTAGCCCAGGGGGTATCTCTTTGGGAAATATATCACCAAATTCATGTAAGAGTTCTTGGACCTTTGGGGGTAAGGTCTCAAATGTAGGAATTGTGGCAGTGCTAAGGGATGTTTCCCTTGATAGGAGAAGGTAGAAAGATTGTTTAAGAAGGAGTGCTCTTTTAATATCACCTTTTGTTGCAAAATTATTTTCCTTCTTAACAATCTTCTTGGAGGAATCCTTTCCCTCTTTTTCCTTCCCCCTGGCCTATGAAGACAAGGCCTTACTATCCTTCTTTTTCTTTTGTTTTTCTAATTTTCTTCCTCATCCCTCTTATCTTTCATAGTTAGTTGATCTTTGGCCACCTGTGAAGGTGTTTGAGGATGCAACACAAATTTAGTGCCAAGATGGGTGAGGGTAATCTCATTAGTTAGGCCATTATAAATGATCTTCCTATCAAATTGCCACGGCCTTCCTAAAAGAATATGTCCTGCCTCCATGGGAACTATATCACAATTAACTTCATCCTTATATGTCCCAATGGAGAAAGGTACCTTCACTTGTTGGTTAACTATCATTTCCCCTTGCTCATTGAGCCATTGAAGTTTATAAGGTTTTGGGTGGGGAATGATAGTGAGGTTCAACTTGGAAACTAATCTTGTGCTACAACAATTGCAACAAGATCCACTATCCACAATGAGAGAACAAGTTTTATCTAAAATTTTGCATCTTGTATGAAAGATGTTCTCTCTTTGGGATTGAGATAGATCACAAGATTGACCTCCAAGGAGCCTTCTAACCATTAAGAGGTCACCTTCTTCATGGGGGTAGACTTCCTCACTAGACTCTTCACCCCTTACTTCATCTTCACTTCCACTAGAGGAAGGGCAAGAAGTAGTCTCCTCTTGACTACTATAAATGTCTTGACCCCTCATGATCATGGTTTTCTTTGTGGGGCATTGAGAGGCAATGTGACCTCTCCCAAGACATTTGAAGCATTTAATGTTGCTAGTCCTTTCTTGGGAACTAGTCTTAGGGGTGTATTTCTCTATGGTCTTACCCTTATCTTCCTTGGGTTTTGAAGGTGCAGCCCCTAAAATTCCATGGGCTTGGTCCTTCCTTGGATAAGAGTGAGAGCCATAAGATTTTGAAGAAGGCTTTCTTTTAAGTTGTTGCTCCACTCTTATACAAAGTTGGACTAGCTCATCTAGGTCCCTATATGGAAGGAGTTCAACCTTGTCCCTCACTTCCATATTGAGCCCACTAAGGAACCTAGCTATGCTTGTTCTTTCCTCCTCCCTAAGTCCAGCTCTTAAAAGGAGTAGTTCCATTTGTTGTCTATATTCTTCAACACTCATACTCCCTTGTCTAAGCCTTTGGAGCTTGTCCATAAGCTCCCTTTCATAGAAGGAGGGAATGTGCCTCTTCCTAAGGGCACTCTTAAGATCATTCCAATACTCTACTGGAGGATCCCCATGAATCCTTCGTTCTTTAACAAGGGAAGTCCACCAATAGAGGGCATACCCTTGAAAGCTAAGGGTAGCCAATGGAACTTTTCTCTCTTCGCTAATATGATGGCAAGCAAAGAGTTGTTCAACCTTCATTTCCCAATCTAAGTAGGCCTCAACATTATCTTTTCCGTGGAAATATGGGAGGCTAATGTTAACCTCTTGAGGCCTTCTATCCTTTTCTCTTCTTTGGGAGTGATGTTTAGTATGTGAACTATGACGCCCTCTATAATAGTCGCTAAGTTCTTCACTTAAACTCTTGCAAGAGTCATGACTACTATAGGAGGCATGTTTTTCTCTTTTCATTTCTTTCATTATTTTTCTTCTTTCTTCCTCTCTTATTTTCTCTCTTTCATCTTGACTTATTTCTTCCACTCTTTTTTTACCTTTTTCTTTTCTCTCTTGTTTTTCTTTCCACAACTTAAGGGATCTCAACTCATCTAATATCTTATACAAGGGGTCCTTAGGAGTAGAACCCTCACCATTAACACTAGATGAAGAATGAAGACTCATGTTGGTTCCTAAGTTATGGTTCTTTCTTGTTGGGGGTTTGAAAACAAAAGGTAAAAGAAACTATGGTTGAAACTAGCCAAAATAAACACTAAAAGAGGTGTGAAAGATAAGGTAAAAACTAATTGGTAAAAGGCAAGCTATCTAGGTGGTTTGACAATGGAGGGTAAAAGAAATAAGCTATGAAAGTAAGCAAGAAATTAAAGTGCAAGAAATGCAAACTAGGCGGATCCTAAGAGTGTTTGGATGACCTCATTTAAGGTTCCCAACAAAACACTCACTATCCTAAGGGAAAATTGCCTAAAATTATTACACACAAATGGAAGTAGGGTGACCTAGCGGAGGCTCCCAACTTACTTCCAATGAAAGGCCTTTTTGTTACAAAATTTGAAAGCAAAGCAAATTGCCAATTACAAAATTACAAAGAAAAAAAAGTCCTCAATTGTGGTGGCTATTCTCACTTTAGTGTTTCACTCAATTTGGAGTGCTTCTTAGTCCAATAGCTCTTAAGGTGGTTGGCCCCTTTCTTCTTGACTCAAATTCTTCAAGATATGGCACCAATCCTCCTTTCCAATTCCCTATATGGCAACTCACAACCAAGGAAACAAAGAGACAAGCAATAACCAAAGACAAAAAAAAAAATGAAATGAAAGCTAAACCAATAGAGTTTTAACAAGACAAATTTCCAAGGATTATTCAACAATTAAAGCAATGAAAAGCACAAAAGAACAAGCTAGGACTCAAAGAGAAACCTAGAATGGCTCTAGAGTAGAGTAAAAAAACTCTAAAAAAAAAAGACTCAAGAAACCTCTAGTTTTTGCACTTGTTTTCAAAATAATTTTCAGTTGAAATTTCAGAACTAGGATTGGTATAAAATAGGCACCAATTATAGAACAAATTTTGAGCCAAAACAACAAGCACACTTTCCTTTCACTTTTTTTTTTTTTTGCCTGGACACTGATTTTTCTGCCAACTTGTGAGATTTTTCTTTATTTTTCCTTTAATCCAAATCGCTTGGTTCTTTTTTTATAATTTTGGTCCAGATGTCTAAAAAATTCAGTAAAAGTTTCAGCTCAAAAAACGTAGTGACCAATTCCCAGTAATTTATACAAGTTCGTATGTTCAAGCTGCCAGCACCAGCGATTTCAACCTAGAAATCAAGAGTAGTGTTTATGTTGCTTAAGGCTTGGATAATTACAATTTGTGTTTGCTTATACTCAATTATCTTGAATAACACAATTAAAGAGAGCTTAAGACTTATTTTGATTCACAAATCCAGCCACAACTCAGCACCACAACTCAACTTCATCATAGGCATCATGTAGGAAACTTAGAAAGCAAAAAAAAAGTTCAAGAACAAGACTACTTCTAGGAATTTATTTAGAACATGTTATGAACTAAATAACATGCATGAATTAGACTCAAAATTCAAAAGATAGGCTAAGAATGACAAGAATACATGAACAAATGTATCTAGAATTCAATCGACAAAATAAAATTCAACACAAACTTAGAACATAATGTGACAATTACTATGACTAAACATGACTCTAAGACAACATGGATTAAGTGATTTACACTTAGATTTTTGTGTTTTTTTTTTTCTAATCAATATTTTGGAACAAAATTTAGATCTAAAGGTTCAGCACAAGAATATTATGAATGAAAATTGATAGAACCTAAAATCAACACAAAAACAAGATTCAAGAGTAGATCTACAAATTTTGAACCATAGAAATGCAAGAACAAGTGTAGATCTAAGATTTAATCGGTTTATTTTTTTTTGAATCTACTCTAAACAGCACCAAACCACAAGACAATGGAGGATATACATGGAGAATAAGATGAAGAACAAGGAATTAAAGAGAATTCACCGAACAAAAAGATAGAGGAAGCAAAAGAACATCACCTAGATGAAGATGCTCTTGATACCACATGATGCAAGCTCCATTGGAGCTTGTAGGCCTAGGATCTTCTTCATCAATGGATTCCTTTGCTTCTTGGAAGATGAATGGCAGCGGAATGGAGAAAGGAAGAGAGAGAGGAGACGCCACTTCAAGGAGAAGATGAGTCTAGAAGAAGCTCACCACCATAGGAGGCCATGGATAAGAGCTTGGAGGAAGAAGGAGATGAATGAAGGGAGAGGGAGAGAAGAGCACGAAATTTTGTGCTCTAAATGAGCTTTGAGATCTGAAGTTTAATATTCAAATGATCAAATTTGAAAAAAATACACACACATGACCTCTATTTATAGCCTAAGTGTCACACAAAATTGGAGGGAAATTCAAATTTCACTTGAATTTGAAATTGAATTTGTGGAGCCAAACTTTGGAGCCAAAATTTCACTAATTATGATTAGTGAATTTTAGTGATGGTTCAGCCCACTAATCCAAGATCAATTCCAAGATTCTCCACTAAGTGTGCTTAGGTGTCATGAGGCATGAAAAGCATGAAGGACATGCACAAAGTGTGACTATATGATGTGGCAATGGGGTGTAGTAAGCAAATGCTCACCTCCCCCTCTAAAATTTAATTGGATTGGGCTTCTACCAATTCAATTAAATTTATTTCCAACCACACACATCAAATATCCACTTAGTGCATGTGAAATTACAAAACTACCCCTAATACAAAAACTAGTCTAGGTGCCCAAAAATACAAGGGCTGAAAAATCCTATATTTCTAGGGTACCTTACCTACAATATGGAGCCCTATATACAAGGACCAAATATAATGACATCCTAGTCTAATATGTACAAAGATAATTGGACCCAACCTTGGCCCATGGGCTCAGAAATCTACCCTAAGGTTCATGAGAACCCTAGGGCCTTCTTCAGCAGCTCTAGCTCAATCTTCTTGGAGCCTCTTGCTCATGGTTCTAGTGATTGGTCTCTTCCTAGGGAGGATTGCATCACAATAGAATTAGGACCACATATACCCACTATAGTAGATGTAAGCACAAGCACTACAACCCAAAAACCTAGAGATCAGTGAACAAAAGAAGATAGGAGAAAAATCTAGTACGATCTCAAAGCCAAAAACATCATCACTTCAGCCCTAGGGATAGATGAGTACTTTAGAGTGTCAAATTGTACTAATGCCAAGGATATGCGAGATACTCTCCAGTTAACTCATGAAGGAACCACAGATGTAAAAAGGTCTAGAATAAATACCCTTACCCATGAATATGAATTATTTAGGATGAATCCAAATGAAAATATTCATAGTTTGCAAAAAAGATTTACACATATAGTAAATCATCTTGCATCATTAGGAAAAGTCTTTCCTAATGAAGATTTAATTAATAAAGTCTTAAGATGTTTAAGTAGGGAATGGCAGCCCAAGGTAACTGCTATTTCTGAAAGTAAAGACCTTTCCTCCATGTCTCTTGCCACTCTATTTGGTAAATTGCAGGAACACGAGATGGAACTTCAACGCCTCAATCTGAATGAAGAAAATGACAAAAAGAAGAGAAGCATAGCCCTTAAAGCCTCATCTTCAATACAAGAAGAAAACGAAGAAGAAGATACAGATGATGAAGAAGATTTTTCCTTCTTTGTTAAGAAATTTCAGAAATACATCAAGAAAAGAAGAATTGACAGGCGTCAGAATTTCAATAATGGAAGAAAATCACAAGATGATTCTCAAGTCCTTAGGTGTTACGAATGCAACCAAATTAGTCACATCAAGGCCAACTGTCCATCGAATGAAGAATGGCTGGAGAAAAGTGAAAGAAAAGATTTGACGAAAGAAGAACTAAGAAAGCATACATTGCATGGGATGATAATGATTCATCCGATGGTTCAAAAAAGGAGATTAATCTTCTAACCAAAGATTATGAAAGTGACGAGAACATCTCTCAAGAATAAAAAACAAGGAGAAAAAGCATGATTCTCATCTTTGAAGATCTAGACACTTTAATCTTGAAAAAGGTAATATCAAAACCATTATCTTATTAAAATTTCTCTTAAAGTTGAAATTTTTATTCAAACAATTTGATTATGATGACTAACAATTCTTTATTTGTTTGCCTTTTGATTGTTTGAAATCATGAGTATATTTTCTTGATTGATTTCATCTTATTTGCATAAAATATTCATTCATATATTTAAGTAAAATCAATATTCTTCATACTTGTGTTTTGATTGTTTTTGATAAAATTAATTATCTACATGTTTTAATATTTTTGCATGATATGATATGTGAATTACATGATTGAGAATTATCCATAAAGTATTTTCAAATATAGTTTTCATAAAAAAGTATTTTGATAGTAACTCAAAACTTCTTCTCTCCTAGAAAGCCTCCTATTTTTGTTTTCTAGCTAAAATAACCACTGGTAATCGATTACCATAATTGTGTAATCGATTACAAGCAGTTATTTCTGGCAATGTTGCTCTCTGGTAATTGATTACCATATTTGTGTAATCGATTACAACGTGTCCCTGCACCTATATATTCAAATTTCAAATTCTAAAACCTGCAACTCCTCTCTCTCTCGAAAACCCTCGCCCCCAATTTTTCTTCCAGCCATATCTCACTCAATTCTTGTCCAAATCACTCCCCACAAAGCCCAAACTTCATCTTTTTCAATCCCTTTCTTTTGAACCGATTGAAATCCTGAAAAAACTTCATCTTTGTTTCTGAGTAAATCAAAAGATGTAACTCTTCAAATGGTTTTTGACTTTTTCAAATTGGCTTTAAGATTTTCTAAAAGTTATAACTCTTCTAAATGGTTGTCTTGACCAGACATGAAGAGTCTATAAAAGAAAGGCTTTGTTTTGCATTTGAAAGCATCTTGAACACTTATTCAATCAATCTTTTACAAGCCTTGAATCTCTTTGAACCTTTTCTTCTTCTTTGTACCAAAAGCTTTCTGAAGTTTTCTGGTTTTCTAAACCTTGAAAACTTGTGCTATTCATTCTTTTCATCTCTTCTCCCTTTGCCAAAAAGAATTCGCTAAGGACTAACCGCCTGAATTCTTTTTGTGTCTCTCTTCTCCCTTTTCCAAAAGAACAAAGGACTATCCGCCTGAATTCTTTTGTGTCTCCCTTCTCCCTTGTCAAAGAATTCAAAATGACACAGTCTGAGAATTCTTTGATTCTTCCCATTCCTTTATACAATAGTGTTCAAAGGACTAACCGCCTGAGAATTCTTTTGTATCCCCATTCACAAAGTATCAAAGGTTTAACAGCCTGAGATCTTTGTCTTAACACATTGGAGGGTACATCCTTTGTGGTACAAGTAGAGGGTACATCTACTTGGGTTTGACTGAGAACAAGAGAGGGTACATCTCTTGTGGATCAGTTCTAGTGGAGGGTACATCTCTTGTGGATCAGTTCTAGTGGAGGGTACATCCACTAGGGTTTCAAAGAGAACAAGGGAGGGTACATCCCTTGTGGATCTTTGCTTGTAAAAGGATTTTTACAAGTTTGAAAGAAATCTAAAGGACCGTAGGTCGCTTGGGGTCTGGATGTAGGCACGGGTTGTTGTCGAACCAGTATAAAAACTCTTGTGTGTTTGTTTCCTTCTTCCCTACTCTTTTACTTTCCGCTGTGCATTTAATTTCCGCTTTTACTTTCTGTTAAGTTTCTCTTCTACTCTCCATTCTCTTAACAATTTAGTAAAAGCCTTAGAAGAGTAATTTTTAATTAGTAAAGGTTTAGGAATAATTAATTCAACCCCCCCTTCTTAATTATTCTGAGGCCACTCGATCCAACAAGAAGAAGGTTGCAGCAACTGGTGTCTTGCTAAGCGAGGCATATGCGCTTAGCGAGCAACATCCACTAAGCGAGGCACTCAACTCGCTTAGCTAGTTAGGAGAATCTAGAAGAGAATCAGACAAGCATGCACGCGCCTAGTGCACCATCAACTCGCCCAGCAAGTCATTTGTCTCTTCTGGCGCTAAGTGCTCCTGGCTCGCTAAGCCCAAATTTACTAACTCTCCCTTAGCGCCATTTTCGTGCTAAGCGGGCCTTCGATGACAGAAAGCCCTTAAAAGCTTTTGGGAAGAAAGCAATAGAGATATACGTGAGAGATACAACAGAGGAAAACATGGCAAGGGAGCACCAAAAACCTCAGCTTTCAAGTGGATTCTAGGTTTTAGAGTGATGTCTAGGTTCCTAGAGGTGGAGGAGACATCCCCACCACTGTGTAATCTGAATTTTGCTTCCAAAATCCCTTATTGTAACTGAAAGGTTATAACTTGCCATGGAAGGCTAAAGCTCTTGTTAGGAATTTCTGCTGAGCCTTGATGTAAAACTCTTTGCTATCTACTTAAAGTTGTTTTTGTGTGTTCATTGTTTCTATCTGCATTTAATTCTTACATGCTTGTGAACTGATCATCCATGTGTGTGTAAAATTAGGATTTTTAACATTGGAAAGTGTTTTAAATCCTTAGAACTTGATAGGGCAGGCTAGAGAATTGTATGTCTGGACACGGAATGCAGGAATTTAGTTTCGAATATGCTGTAATCTTAATGCAATCCGTTTAGGCTAAGTTCGACAAAGGATTCGAGAACGAGGTTTAAATAGAATTAGCCCATTCATGCGAGGAATCGTGGTTTGAGGTAGTTGCCCTTAGCATAGAACACAGAAACAACCTTAAATAGAGAAAATACCTAATTACATCAAGTTACTCAGTAGAAGGACCCAATGTTTTAATCATCTGTTTATCTCTCACATTTAGGTAGTTAATTTTGTAGTTAACTTTAGGATTATAGAAAATATCTTTGCTTATTTCTATTTCCTGGTTTTATAGAAATGTATACTTATTGAATGAATGCTTTTTTGAATGAAACAAACTCCCTGTGATTTGATACTCAATTTTTACCATTTTATATTATTTGTGACTCAGTACACTTGCTGATAAATTTCACAGTAGTGTAGACTGTTTCGGAACAAATGTATGCTTGTCCCAGTTGCATGTTGGTTTTTAAGAAAAATTGTGTTTTCGACTAATAGGATGTGGTATATTTGTTATTGAAGAATGAAATTGTGAATGATGTTGTTGTTGTAACGATTGAAATTTTTGGGAAAAGTCTTAATCACAGAGGAGAGTTTGCCCAAAATTTCATATTTGTTCTTCTATTTACTCCTTTACTAAATTTTAAATGGGCATGCGAGTTTGTTTTGTAAACCATAGTTCTCCTCTTTAATTTAGAAATTTTCCCTAAAATACCGGTCTCAAGATATTATGGATTGTTGTTGTATTAGACTTATGTTGTTTGAAGACCTTGGAAGTGTGAATCTCAAGCATGAAATTTTTATGTATGTATTTGTGGGATGTGATTACTAATGATGTTGTTATCAATGATAACGTTGATATGAGATGATGTTCTTATTGATGATAATATCGACAAAGAATGATGTTGTTATTGGTGATAATATTGATATGAGAATGATGCTGTTATTGATGATAATGTGACATAAGGTGATGCCGTTATTGATGATTATGTTGATATGAGATGATGGTGTTATTGTTGATAATGTCATTGAGATGAGATGATGTTGATGTTGAGAATGACATTGAGATGAAACAATGTTGATGTTGATAATGATATTGAGATCAGATGTTGTTGATGTTGAAAATGTCATTGTGATGATGTATGTTGTGTATGTACATGGGGGGTGCAGTCCCTGGTGGGGGAAATAAAGTGGTTAAAGAGTTTTAAGCATCTTTGGAGGGGGATGACTTAGAATCTTTAATTATCCACGGTCAATGCATTGATGGTGCCAATGTTTCCTACTTTATATTGCATGAAAATAATATAAACTTTGTCAGTAAGTACTTGTAGTTTCTCATGAGGGGGAATACTTGTACTTAGGGGCATGTCACTCGGTTTGGAACTCCCTTGAGACTCAGGTTGATCACCATGGGGGGGGGGGAGTTGCCTGTGCACGACAGGGTGACCTCGACACCTACTGCCTAGTTTTTCTAAGTGAGAGTGTCGTGTAGACACGTTTAGGCTATTTCCTTGATGAATGATACCACATTGCATTTGAGAGTTGAGGTCAGGTGCATACGTCATACTGAACATGATTGATTGGAATTATGGACAGATGATGACTACTTGTTGAGTGTATGTTGGATTAATGGATGTCTATGTATGATTAGGGTATTCTTTAATGTTTTCTTACTAATTATGGTTATTTGATTTTTGTGTTAATTTCTTTTATAATAAACTCACCCTTGCAATTTTTGTACCATGTGGTTGATACCTGTGATGATTGCGAACCTTTGCTCACGGGAGTAGAATGACAACAGTTGAGTACGTGAAGTAAGATTCTTTTGTGAAGCCGCCAAGTCGACGTGATGACATTGGAATTATTTTGGCATAGAGTTGTGTTTTGTAAATCAACTCCTCTGTAACTGGTTCCATAATCCTTTTTTTGAATTGAGGATGTAAATCATAAATTTATATGAAGTAATTTACTTTCCATTATGTGAATGATGTGTACTGAGTTAATATATATATATATATATATATATATACACACACACACACACACACACACACACATATTCATTCAAGTAATTGTGTGTTGTTTGGTGAATGTATATTACGAATAATTTACTTTCTCTTTTCATAAGCAAATTAACGGAGTTTTCATTTAAAAATTGAAATTTTCACGGTTTCGAGTGGTGATATCGTAGCGACGAGGCGGGTTGTTATAGAAACAGGTGGTGGAAAAGTTCCTGATAAAGTACTTTCCAGAGTCCTAGACTACCGAGGGAAAGGTGGAAGTTTCGTCCTTCCACCAATTCCCTGACGAATCGCTAAGTGAAACACTCAACCACTTCCATGGGTTGCTCCGGAAGACTCCTACGCATGGTTTCAGTGAACCGGTTCAGCTCAACATATTCATTTATGGCTTGCGACCCCATTCCAAGTAGCTCCTCGATGCCTCCGCCAATGGAAAGATTAAGTTGAAGACTCTAAAAGAAGCCATGGAGTTAATAGAGAATATGGCAACCAGTGATCACACCATCCTTCAGAATCGAGCCTACGCACCCACAAAGAAAAATCTTCTTGAGCTCACTTCTCAAGATGCTATTTTAGCTCAAAACAAGCTCTTGGCCAAGCAATTAGAGACCCTCCCAGAAACTCTGAGTAAGCTCCCTCAACAGTTGCATGCAGTGCATCCTTCTCCACCCCCAATCATGCACATTGGGGGATGTAACATCTGTGGTGGGGCTCATGAGTTAGGCTTGTTCATGGCTCAAAAAGATGCATCCAAGGAAGTTAACTACATGGCTAGTCAGAATCATCAAGGATTCCATCAAGAAGGACTGCTAGGGTGCCATTAGGGAGGAAATTTCTCTCAGGGCCAAGGTTGGAGATCCCATCCAGGGAATAACTTCAACAAAGACTAAGGAGGTCCATCCAATCAGCCTCCCAACCAAGGGCCCAATCTATATGAGAGAATCGGCAAGCTGGAAGACACACTAACATAATTCATGCAAGTTTCCCTGTCAAACCACAAGAGCACTGAGTTAGCCATCAAGAATCTAGAGGTGCAGGTGGGCCAATTAGCTAAGCAACTGGTTGAAAGGTCCACTGGAAGCTTTGTGGCCAACACTGAAAAGAATCCCAAGGAGGAATGCAAGGCAGTTGTCACTCGAAGCCAAAAGAATGAGAATGCTGAGGAAGAAAAGAAAGCTGAGGGAGTGCTGGAGGATGTGAGCGATGAGGAAGGAGAGGATAAAAATAAAGAAAAAGGTGGAAAAAATGAGAGAAAGGAGAATGATGATGAGTTCTTAATTCCTAAGACCAAGAGTTAGTTGGCTCGGGAGGCTAGGAGAGAGATACCACCTACCCCAGTAAAGGAAGCCCCGTAACCTCTGGTACCATCAAAGAAAGATAAGGAGCGCTACTTTAAGTGGTTTCTACACATCTTCAAGAAGCTGGAGATTACTACCCCTTTTGGAGAGGCCCTACAACAGATGCCATTATACACCAAATTCCTAAAGGACCTTCTCACTAAAAATGGAAAGTACATCAACAACGGGAGCATAGTAGTAGAGGGCAATTGCAGTATAGTGATCCTGAAGCTACCACCCAAGTTCAAAGATCCAAGAAGTGTGACCATCCCATGCTTTATTGGGAATGTGTCCATAGGGAAGACTTTCATTGACTTAGGAGCAAGCATCAACTTGATGCCTCTTTCCATGTGTCGAAGAATCGGGAACCTGAAGATCAATCCTACGAGGATGACACTCCAACTAGTAGATTGTTCTATCACAAGACCGTTCGAGGTGGTTGAAGACGTCCTGGTCAAAGTCCACCACTTCACCTTTCAAGTGGACTTTGTAATCATGGACATTGAAGAAGATGCTGAGATCCCCTTGATTCTGGGGCGACCATTCATGCTCACTACAAAATGTGTGGTGGACATGGGAAATGGTAACTTAGAGATGAGCATGAATGATTAGAAGGTGACCTTCAACCTGTTTGAAGCAATTAAGCATCCCAACGACAACAAAGCTTGCATCAAGGTGAAGGCAATTGAGTGAGAAGCTGACCTCGCTATGCAGCACCTGGCTACTCACTCCCCATTGAAAAAGGCCTTGATAAATGTGGTTGATTGCCTGACCAATGAGGAGGAGAAGGATCTCAAAGCCTGTCTCGAGGACCTGGAGCAATTGAAGAAGATCCTTGCAGGGGTAGATGTTGTGGAAGATTTGAAGAAAGACAGCCTTGCAGAAAAACCAAAGGTAGAGTTAAAAGCCCTACCCACACACCTGAAGTATGTTTTTCTGGAAGAAAATGAAGTCAAGCTAGTTGTAATCAGCAATGACCTATCATCAGCGAAGGAAACACGATTGATAGGAGTTCTCAGAAAGCACAAGGAAGCTATTGGGTGACACATCTAAGATCTTAAGGGAATCATCCTAGCCTATTGCATGCACATGATCATGATGGGGGAGGAGTACAAACTAGTGAGACAACTACAGAGGAGACTCAACCCATCCTTGAAAGAAGAAGTGAGGAAGGAAGTCCTCAAGTTACTTGCGGCTGGACTCATCTACCCCATTTCTGACAATGCTTGGGTAAGTCCAGTCCAAGTGGTGCCCAAGAAAGGAGGCATAACAGTAGTTCGTAATAAAAAGAATGATCTCATTCAAACTCGAACTGTCACTAGATGGAGGATGTGCATTAATTACCGCAAGCTCAATGAAACCACAAGGAAATACCATTTTCCTTTGTCATTCATGGATCAAATGTTGGAGTGGCTAGTGGGACAGTCTTTCTACTGCTTCTTGGACGGGTACTCAGGGTATAATTAGATCGTAGTGGATCCCAAGGACTAAGAGATGACAACTTTCACATGCCCTTTTGGTGTCTTTGCGTACAGAAGGATGTCATTTGGGTTATGTAATGCACCAGCCATTTCCCAGAGGTGCATGATAGCTATTTTTGCAGACATGGTAGAGAAGTGCATAGAGGTCTTCATTGATGATTTCTCAGTTTTCAACCCTTCGTTTGACTACTGCTTGACTAATCTAGAGCTCGCATTGTGAAGATGTGTTGAAGCAAATTTGGTGCTGAATTGGGAGAAGTGTCACTTGATGGTCCAAGAAGGAATAGTGTTGGGCCCCAAGATTTTAGCTCGAGGGATTGAAGTAGACAAAGCCAAAATAGACGTCATTGAAAAGCAACCACCACCAGTAAATGCTAAGGGTATCAGGAGTTTCCTCGGACATGCAAGCTTCTATTAGAGGTTCATCAAGGACTTCTCCAAAATCGCCAGACCGTTGAGCAACTTGTTGAATAAAGACACAGTCTTTAAGCTTGATGAAGTGCTTGGCAACTTTTTAGACTCTAAAAGATAAGCTTGTATCTAAACCAATAATAGTTGCACTTGATTGGAGTGAAGAGTTCGAGCTAATGAGTGATGCCAACGACTATGCTGTGGGTGTAGTGCTAGGACAGAGGCAAGATAAGATATTCCATGCCATCTACTCCAAGGATTTGCTCCTCTTGTGCGCCTCCTCTCTTACCATAACCTCGATGGCAATCCCTACCATGCATCTTCCTCTTTCATTTTTCTGGGTTTTGTTGTTTATATCTGAGATCCATGGCTCCTCCTTCCTCTCTATGCTCATCGCATTTTTTTTATTATTTCTTTTTGTTTGCGATTTGAGGTTCTTTTAGTTTGTTTTGTGTTTGGGGTTGTTTAATTGTGTTTCTGTTGTTGTTGAAGAAAAGAGATGATGGTCATGGCGAAGTGAGAAAGGAAACGAGGAAGAAGGGGATGATGGTCACATGTCGATTTTCAGAAATCTTGATAAGGGAGGTCGTGGATTTTTCATTCTTCTAATATATATTTATTTTTTATTTTAGTCCTTATAAAATTTTGTTTAATTTGTATTAGTTTCTTTAAAAAAATATTTGATAAGAATTAATAACAAATAATTTATATATATTGTAGGGAAAAAAATGAATATATATATATATATATATATATATATATAAAGGACTAAAAAAAAATAACAATGACCAAAATATTTTTTTTATTTGGGACTCAACACAAAAAATTTTTTATTAAGGATAAAAACAAAATTTGTTAATTTATCGAGGACCAAACACATAATTTATTAGTATCATATAAAATTATAAAATCAAACAGAACCAAAGAAATAAATTAAATGATCAAATTGAACCTAAAAAATAAATTAAATAATAAAAATAATAATTAAAAAGATAAAATAATAAATTTAATATCAATTTATTCTCTATTTTATTTTTATATTTATATATTCATTTTTCAAAAAAAAATATTTTATTAGACAATACTTATTTTTTAGTGGGAACAATAATTTTCTTATTATACATACACAAGTAAAAAATAATTCTTGTGGGGGGCAATTATTCCCACACCCTCTCACGTGCATCCACCATTGCAGGTAACCATTTTTTCATTATAATAATTTATCTTTTTATTTTATTTTAATTTTTTGATTAAAAAACATTATTTTAATTATTTTATTATTTTTTGTTCCGGCATATAACCTTCAATTACCGGTTATTTTTTGTGTTCCGCAGGTGAGGAAGGATTTCCCCGACTTCACCTTATCTATCGCCGAGAACCCGTACCTTCATATAAACATATATATATCTGATACTCTCACGTTTCACGCGTCCTTCTCCCACCGCACCCCACACTTCCGGCACCGTCGGAACTCAGCACCGCACATCTGCACCCCACACTCGTCTTCTCACAACCGTCAATCGCAGTCACAGCGCACAGGTCCATCTTAGTTTTATCCCTTTTAGGGTTCTAAACTAATACCGCTTTGGCTATTTTTATGAGTGATCTCAACTGTAATTCGTTGTTCCTATATTCTAAGCCAAAGATAACGTTTCTGAGTTTCGCAATTTGTATTTCGCTTTTTTATTTCATTGGTTAGTTTTTCAATTTTGGTTTATTTAATTTGCGCTTCGATATCTATTTCATTGATTAGTGTTCCAATTTTCATTTTAATTTGTGCTTCCATTTGGATCTCTAAATTATCTGAACTGAATCATACACGCGTTGTTACTCAGCTTCGAGTTCAGAGGTCCCCCCCTTCACTGCAACGTTTTCACCTTGATTTCTTCAGGTACCATATGCTTTTTTAATAAATAAAAAAAAAACATTTTTGTTTCTCAATCGTAAGAGGTTCCATTTTCCCTACTCATCAATATACGTAGGATCTTAGGCATGCCGGTGTTGGAAACCCTAATAGAACGGAAGGTGTTCTTGATAAGATCAAGAACAACATTTGGGCGACCTGGGTTTTTCAAATTGACCCTGTTGGAGAGTATTAACTATTGAGGACACCCCACATGAGTTGATGACGTAAGACACAGTAAAGGTGTCACCTTTGTGATAGTTTCTATCAGAATGATGATTGAGTTGAAGAGAAAAAATGAGGCATTGTGTTGTGTTGCAGCCAAGAACCCAATAGGATATACGGGTAGTGTAGTAACATGAGAATGATGATCTTGCAATGAGAAAAGTAGGAACCATTTACTCCCTTACATTGAGATTATTGCATTGCACACTGTTTTTGTTGGTTAGTTGTTGAAATTGCTATGGGGTTTGAACAAAAAGATCTGTCTCGTGAGGTCTGGCCAAAGGGTTTGTTCAATTTCCACCTCATGCAATTTTTAACACGGTTTATGAGCCTTCTGCAAACTGACTGGTTCTGATATATTAGCATTTAATGTTGGGACTTGCATTCTTTTATACTTCACTTTGTTAACATGTGCAGGCCGGGAAATAGTGTAAAAACACTTGTTGGTAATCAGGGTTTTAAATAGCGTGCTATAGCCCTTGCTTGCTATAGGGGCTGCTGTAGCGGAACAGTTTACTGTAGTGGACTAAATAGCGGGCTGAATAGCAGCCGTAGCGGATGCTATAACAGTGCTATATGTTGATTCCAAAAACCCCCCTCTAAAAAAACAGAGGTTAGGGAAAATGATTAATAAGACTTGAATTTAGAAGATGATGATTGATGATTCTTATTTAGGAAACTTGTATTTGACTTTTGTCAGTATTTACCTGTCTGTTTTATTTAAGACACCTCTGTTTTTTTTTATTGTTAATTATGAATGTCATGAATTTTGAGGGCGAGCCCTGGTGCAGCGGTAAAGTTGTGCCTTGGTGACTTGTTGGTCATGGGTTCGAATCCGGAAACAGCCTCTTTGCATATGCAAGGGTAAGGCTGCGTACAACATCCCTCCCCCATACCTTCGCATAGCGAAGAGCCTCTGGGCAATGGGGTACGAAAAAGAAAAAGAAAGATGAATGTCATGAATTTTGAGTAATTTTTATCATTTTTGAGAATTAATATGTATATAATTATATAGTATACATTATATTAACTATAAGCTACATAAAAAAATTCAGAATAGCGGCGGTTATCCTCTATCCTGCTATATTGGTTTTTCGGTCGGCTGCTATGTGCCGCTACTCAAGATTCAAAACATTCTGGTAATTCTAGAACATGTAAAGTTTTTTTTTCCAGGTTTTAGAATGCCATTGTATTATTATTATTATTGTTGAGCATGTTTGGTGTATAGATTACTTTTTGAGAAATAATCATAAAAAATTCTCTTGTGAAGTTATAAACAAATGATTGTTTCTCCCGAATAAATTGAACCACTGTGCACTAAGATCATATTGTTAAACAATCATTCTTTTGGATAGAATATAGATATTGCAGATACAGTCATGCCCTCAGATTTTAGGTAATTTTATATGAAAATGCATAAAAAATTAAAGTTCTGGAGTGTGGGTTGGGAAATGAGAGGAATGATACATTGTTCTTAATAATTGCAGCCTTGTTAGCTACCTGCCCTCTTTAAGCTGCAATAGTAAACTCTAAAGAGGGAAAATAAGTTTTTTAATTAGTTGTAACAAGCATCTTCATTACTTACAAATTTTTTCCAATCCTTCATCTCTCTTTCACTTTGTCTCACAGCTCTAGTTCTCTCTCACAAGCTTTCTCCAGCTTTGCAACTAGCTTTGTCTGACTCTGGCATATATTTTTGTTCTTCAGGTAAGCGAGAATCCATTGGTCTCACATATATTTTTGTTCAGTTTAATGCAACTTACTGCTTTGTGTTTCACCATTTTAATTTAATTTGAATTTCAGGGACTAATTCCTAATATCCCATATCTATGAAAATTGGTTTTTGAATCTAAAATGGAGATTTACTCGATTCTTTCCTTTATTTTGAAATTGTTTGTGCCTAATTATCTTTACTAATGCATGGGACTTGTCTCTTGATTGTTTTGTGATTGCCACACTAACTGAAAGAAATGAAAACCCGAGGGGGGTGTCAGTGTAACTCCATGTTACCTTTGAACTGTTTATAACATCATTAACATGTCTTGCCTGATGATGAGGGCTTTGATTTTTTTGAGAAGTTTTATGCCTGTTAATTTGAGATTATATTCAATATTAGTGCATCATGTCCAACATTACTACAACATTTTCCTTCATTTTGTGTAGTTGATGACAGTACGATTTGCCAATGGACTTATACTTTCAAGAAAATTGCTATATAGTCTCCAGACTAGCTCACATTGCTCTTAGCCCCTTATTTTTTATTGTTAGCTTTTTGCATTTTGAATTGAAGTTTTTCATAATTTTGTGTTCATAGAAAAATACTAATGGATTCATCACAAAGTGCGGCTCTTGGGGGAAATGGTGGGAGTGGTGGAAATGGGACGTTGATTTCTCAAATTAATGACATGGCAGCCTCTGCAACAGGAGCTGATGATTCTATGCAGAAGCTGAACCAGGTCAGCAACTCCATTCAGAAAACCTTGGGCCTTATCCATCAGCTTTACCTCACAGTTTCTACCTTCAATGCTGCCTTTCAAATGCCTCTCCTCCAACGCATGTATTTCTCTCTAATCCTTTTCCTGTAATGCATTTTTTCTTTGTTTTACTTTTGCTTCATGTTCAAAATTGATCATATTTTACTTTAAATGTCCCAGCAATGGCCTTGTTGCGGAGCTTGACAACATGGTTAAATTGGCAGAGAAGTGCAACATTCAGGTTCCTATGGAGGTTGTCAAGTGAGTTGTTTGGCTTCGTGTGCTCCTATAGTTTTCTTTTGACCTAATGTAAGTTTTTCTTTTTAATTTTTCTCATTTGAATTTAATTGTTGGCTTTAGTTTAATTGATGATGGAAAGAATCCAGACGAATTTACCAAAGATGTTATAAACAGCTGTATTGCAAAGAATCAGATCACCAAAGGAAAAACTGATGCTTTAAAGGTCTAATCTTATTCTTGATTTTCATTAGATATGAATTTCTTTGTTTCCAGTTTTGTCTTTCCCATATATTTAATAAGAAGCTTTAGTCCAACTTAGCATTTCTGTTTGGGCAGAGTTTGCGCAAACATCTTTTGGAGGAATTGGAGCAGAACTTCCCTGATGAGGTTGAAACTTTTAGAGAGAGTCGTACTGCTGCAGCTGCTGTAAGTACCATTGCTTATTTGGTCTTTTATTTCAATGTGGAACAGAGCTTTAAAAAGACCCTGCTATTTTAGGAGGATCGTATGATCTCTTGATTTCTTTATTTTAACTATACAACTCTTCTTTCCTTAAATGATAATGGAGACTAGCAAGCAATATCAATCCAGAGAGAAGAAAAATACAGATATCACTAGAGAAACTGAAATTGAAAGAAACTACTGAAAAAGGACAATGCAGCTCTTAAAGGGTTTACTAGCATCCCACACTTTCTCCTCACCTTCCCTGTTTCCACTTCTAATAATTTCCTCTAGCAGGTCACGCCTTCCTCAATTCCCTTTCTTGTGATAATTCTGTTATTGGTGGATCCGAACTATCCACGTTGGCATTTTATGACCATTGGTTGTTCTACATGCCTGACAAGTTCACTTTTGATGCTACCAAATTATACAACCAAGAGAGAACTTAATACACATTATTTCTGAATGCTTTCTACCAATTGTCACTGTATATCACATGGTTAATTTAATAGTACCATTGTAAATGGCAGCTTGTCAAGGGATCAAGGGACTACTTATATTGTTAAACTTGGGCTTGGGGGGAACTCAAAGACAACTGAATCCATGAGTAAATAACAAGAATTATATGTTTTTGTTAGTTAACATAAATCTTGGCCTTATTTCATCCATGCAGGAGTTGAAACGTCAGGCACAAAGCGCACTGCCAAATGGAGATGTGAGAGTTAAATCAGAGCATTGAGTGATATATTTCTTGTGTCTTCTAGCGTTTATGTATGCACTGTATAGTGGAGTTCAGCACTGTTCCTTGTTTCTGCATGTTGGTTAAATGCTGTAAATTTGATGACTAATTTTTGCTTACTATTAATTACTTAATTTGGCTTGTTGCTATTTTTTGAGTGTGCATGTTTCAATGAGAGGTTGAGGTGCCGGGGAAGTGGAAATTAATTGGTGTTATTAGTTTTCTTTAACACTGGTAAGTTTCAAAGAAAGAAAAATCAATCTTTCAAACGACTTTTTTTATCTAGAAAATTCAAAAAATAAATATTTATCCAAATAATACAATTCTATTATTATTTTTTTTGCTTAGTTTAGAAGGGAACTGATTTCTAAACTAAAATCGATTTTATAACGTGATTTTTTGTTTTTTTATTTATTTCTTTTAATTATTTTTATTTTTTTACATAGATTTTTTCCCCAATGATTTATGAATTTATTGCTCAATATAAAGAATAATTAGACTTATATAAGACTTTAATATAAAATAAATCTTTAAATAAATTAATAGATTAAATTAAACTTTTAAATAGATTAAATCATACGTAAAAATAAAGTCTATAAGAGATAATAGACCAAATTCAATGCTTACATTTTTTTACATACTTATTAACATTTTATTTTTTTACATTTTTTTATCATATAATAAATCACATTAAATTTATATTTTTATATTTATTCTTCTCTCTTCCTAGATTGTCTAATAATAATATTATAAATGTTCATTAAATAATTTTTTAATCAAATAATATCACTTATCATTTATATATATATATATATATATATATATATATATATTTCTTATTAACTTTAGATAACATTTGAATCTCCAACTAAAATAGACAGCAACAAGCAATTGTGCTGAAGGATGAATCACGAACCAGCCTAGAAGAAGGGTTTCATTTTTCTATTTCTATTCCCATTTTTATACAAAAACTCTTTATTTTACTTCTTCAATTAAAAATATCAAATATTTTGAATTGTTGAGAAGTGACTAAAATTGAATAAAATTTTAAAGTCATTTTGTAAATTAAAAAAATAATTAAGTTAATAATAATAAATATTTTATTTTGAAAATTTAATTTTTTATATTATAAAAAATTGTCCATTTCACTATTACCCGTAAGTATTAAGGCACGATGTTAACATTATCCAAACAATACTTGATAACTTGGAATGACTAATTTTCTCATTTGTCTTTAAATGGACAATCATGTTTTAGTTAGAAAATTAAAATGGATACATCAAAACTATAATGATTTTTTCTTTTTTAAAATGGAAAATGTTTTAAAATCAAATAGAACTTTTTAAAGTAATTTCTTGCATATTCATATTTTTATTGTAAAAAATAAATTTATATCACAATTTTAATTATTCATTATAAAATCAAAATATAATTTATTTATTTAAATATGTGTTTATTTATTATGAATTATTAAAAATATTTATTTATTATCATTTTAAATTAAATAAAAACATTTAGCTTATTAAAAATAAGTGAAGAAAAATAGAAATGGAAATGAAAGTAAAAAGAGAATCTAGAAAATGAGTAAAAGAAGGTAAAAAATATAGCAACAAGTTGAATTGAACTAAAATATTTAAATTTCAATATATATATATATATATATATATATATATATATATATATATAAAATTACCAACAATAGAATAAAATATTTAAATTTGAAACAATACAATAAAATTTTTAAAATAAAATGAATATGACATAAATTTAACGTTGTTGGCTTAAGCCTACACGGTGGGGGCAATTTTTCTTTGAATGACTTGAGATGCGACACATAGAACATCACTTTGGTTGATCCAGTTCTCAAATATCCATTTCTATGTGGATACGAGAGGAGACAAGATGACCATTAGAATTTCTTTTCTTGTCTTGGTTGGGGCAGATCATTGGCTCATGACACGGTGGCCAATACGCTTTATTGCGTAATTCTCCAAAAAATCATTTGTATAAGTTGGAGACACTTTCAATCGTATACACAAAATGTATGTAGTTCTTGTACTCATGGTGAGCATGCTTACAAGCATCAACAACATGAGAATAAGGCATGTGCAATTTTTGGAATTTGTCACAGTCACATCATCTTTCATCGAGCCTGATTGTGAAATTTCTAGTGAGCCAAACCTCTCTCTGGTTTATTGTGTCCTGGACTAAGAACTGTGTGTCACATCGATCAAACTTAAGAACAATGTGAACATTTGCCTTTCTCGGTGCATCTTCGATGGCATTGTTTAGTACTTGCGTATAAACTTGGCTAGATGCAAGCATTGTTGCGACTTCTCTCCCTCTTTTGTTGAACAATGCATTACACCTTAGATATGTTGATTTTACTAGCGCATTTATTGGAAAATTTCTTGGGTACCAAATTAATCGACTTAGCAAGATTGATGGCCATGTGTCCCCATCATTAGCCACCATCCCATGTGAGACTCTATTTTTCTTACAAAATCTCGATGAGCCAATTAATTGCTCGATGACCATCTGCTTCCTCCCTCAGAATGTTGTAGTAGTAATTGAACATAGGTTTTGTCCTTCCATTCACTAAGTAGTTATAAACATACAATTTCAATATTATGAATAATACAAAATGAAATGATATTTAATATAAAGAGAAAGAAGTTTGGTACTCACCCATATTCATAATTAGTTTTTTTTATGGCATTGTTCTTGTACCTCATATAATTCTATGCAATGTGTCAAATGTAGAAAACATGCACAAAATTTTATGTTGTCCACCCACTATCACGCCTTGAGTGGACACTTTTTATTGACTCATGTCTGTCTAAAATCAAACTTAGACCATGTTGTGGGGTGACACTAACATGCCTTTTTAAATTTTGGATGAAGAAGAGCCATGCTTCCATTGTTTCACTCCTGACAACAACAAAGGCTATTGGAAGGATTTTATTGTTGTCATCTTATGCAATTTCCACAAGGAAGGTCCCCTTGTACTTACCATACAACCATGTTCCATTGACCTGAACCATGGGCTAGCAATATTGAAAGCCATTGATACACGGTCTGAAACTCCAAAAATGACAATGGAGTTTCATGAAACCCTCTACTACTTGACCTCCTTGTGGTGACATTGGCTGTGTTTCCTTCTCCGCGAACATACTAGGAAGAAATTGTTGCATAACTTGCAACAATTTGGGTAAATCGTGGAACAATCTTTCCTAGTTGCCGTAGATGTTTTCAATGGCCTTTTGCTTTGCCAACCATGCTTTGTAGTATGTGGTAGTGCATCCTTCAATGCTTTTGATGTGTGATATCAAGGTTGGCACTGAAGTTGATGGATCATTTTAAATCAACGTGTGGATGCTTTTACTGATGAGCAGATACGACAACTTTGCATGATCTTGTGAGATTGATGGATTTGAACATGTATGGGGTTCATAAAGCTTTCTTATTTCCCACAGCTTACTTGTAAGGATGTATGTTGCCCTGCACCTCTAAGCACAACTATCATCATCACAAATGACAATTAGCTTTGTTGGGTTCGATAGTTGTTTCTTATAATTAGCTCCTTTGTTCACATGATATTGCTGCAAAACATGTTATACTTCTTGTTCTGTTAGAAACACATCCCTTCAAAGAGAGTCCCCACCAAATGTTGGACTTCTTCACGATCCAAGCTATAGCCGTATTCAGAATCTTCAAAATTATGCATGTGTGGTGATATGTAGTATGGTGGTACGGTTGTTATTGGTGAAACAAGCTCAGTTTCTTCCTCACCATCTTCCTAGGGTTGATTGCGTAAATCTTCATCTTCATCCTCACTAAAGGGACCAAGTTCTTCGTTAGGTAAACCAAGCTTTACTGTAAACTTAGGATCATTTGGTTGGGTTGATGAGGTAGGCTCTACTGCAAGGGTATTCAAGTATAGGTGAGGTTGATCCTTAGTAGCATCAAATGTTTATGAGTCTAACAAATTGGTGGAAAATGGCGCAGAAAGAAGTTGAGTAAAAGAAGATGTGTTTGGTTTAAATAAATCTTGGGGTGGTTGGGTTAAAAAAAAGTGTCTTAGGTTGTATCGGATGTTTGTGAAAAATAGGACTGATGATAATATTGAAGTTCATGAGATACTGGTTGAGGGTTTGGGGTGGTAAATGTATGTAGCTAGATGCTTGCATACAATTCAATGGATGAAAGAATCTCATGTTGGCGAGCAACATAAATTATACCTTTGACATCTTCATCGTCAACAAGTTGCACTGCTGTAAACTTAAGCATTCTACGTCCCACAACTTGTGGGTATTGGAAAGCAACATCGCATACTTGATCTAGTGGTTGTAGTCGGGGCCTTTGGTGGATTTTTCTTTCCAAGGCTTCAAGTGTGAGGCCTCGCTTTGTTTGAAAGAACATCGGGTAGGGCATTGAAATGTATCCCCTTCATCTGTTTTGATTATTTGACCATTGTAGTACACTAATCGATTGACAGATGAGGAAAACATGTTGTGTAATAGAGAAAGAATAGAGAAAAAAATATGATAGAGGGTTTGTGTTTGCAAAGTTGGAAGAAAGTAATAGAGAAAGAAAGTGTTGTGCGATTATGTTAAATGAAGGTGAATACGACTTCTATATATAGGGGTCAGGTTTAAGGGTTTACGACCTAGGGTTAAGGGTTTGAAGCATTAGATTCCTTGGCGTAAAGCAAAAGTGTCTATGAAGCACTGACAAAAAGCAAAAGTGTCTCTAACGCACTGTCATAAAACATTGGATTCCCTGATCTAAGATTAGGGTTTAGGGTTAGGTTTTTTGGTGAAGGTATATGGCCCGGGGTCAAGGTTAAAGGTGTACGACCTAGTGTTAGGGTTTGAAGCATTAGATTCCCTAATGTGAATGAATAATGATGTTGTGAACTTGTGAGTAAGAAAAAAGAAGAAAAAAAGTTGTGAATGCTAGCTAGCTATTGATTGTTGTGCGAATACTGAATAGTTTATTCATATAGCAATTTATTTTTCATTAAAAATAATTTCAATGAAGACATATTAGAGAAAAAAAGTTATTTCTCCTCTTAATAATAGAGTTCAATTATTATATTAGGGTTAGGTTTTTCGGTGCATGTATAGGGTCCAGGGTTAGGGTTTGAAGCATTGGATTCCTTGGCATAAAGCAAAAGTGTCTCTGATGCACTGGCAAAAGGCATAAATGTCTCAGACGCACTAGTAAAAAACCAAAAGTCGCTCTGACGCATTGGTGTAAAGCAAAAAGTGTTTTGACACACTGATAAAAAGCAAATGTGTCTTTGACCTAGGCTTAGGGTTATTGTTAGTGTCCACGATTTAGTTAATATATTAGGGTTAGGATTTGTGAGACAAACATATGGACCAAGGTCAAGAATGAGGGCAAAAACAATAAAAATTACTAAAACTCCAAGATTTTAATCCATGAGGGCAACTTTTGGCACTTACTATTAGATTTTTTCTATAAATACAATGCATGTATTGCCAGCATATATGCTAACTCATAGACTCACTTTCTCACGTTCTTATATATCGTTCTTTGACTTCTTCTTAACATTAGTACCAAAGCCTAAACCATGAAATCTACTACCACTCCTCTTCTTTGGAAACAACACCTTCATAAATCTGGAGAAGTATGTAATACATTTTGTTTAATTGAATGTTAATTATGTTACAATTTACAAATGATGATGTTGTTATTGTTTTGATTTCTACAGGTAACAAACGATGTAATCCAATCATATGCTCAAGCTATGCCTTCTCCAGATCCTAGAATTGAATCTTTGTTGGTTTAAGATGGGTTTTCAAATGATTCAAAGCTCAAACAAGTTAAAATTGACGACGCTTTAGTGACTTCTTTGTTTGAAAGATGGAGACCTAAATCACACATGTTTCATCTTGCTATTGGTGAATGCACAATCATCTTGGAAGATGTTGCTCTTCAACTGCACTTTCATGTTGATGGAAAACCAGTTACTAGCCCAACATAACAAATGTGGACAAAATATATAGGTGTTATTCCCCCAAAGAATGCACTAGTGGGATCAACACTTAAATTAAAATGGTTAAAAGAAAACATGTTGACTCTCCCAGCAAAACCCACGCCATAACAATTAGTAGCCCATTGGTGGGGTGTTGATGTAAGACAAGTCAAGGAACAAAGTTCATCTAATGTATCTACATTTGTAGAGCGAAATACTTAGAGCAATTTATCCCATATCCAAAAAATGGGAGGATGTACAATATTATTGCAATCTTAGGCATGATATCGCATGTCATTCATTCAACCTAGGGTCAAGTGCCAACCGTCATATCTACTTGCAACTAGGTAAATAAAAATTTGTCACTCAGCTAAAGTCCATTTTTGGTAATGTATATGACATTAACATATTACATTTCACTAGATGGAATGACATAGAGCTACAGTTTTCTAGAATCCCATGTGGTGATGTTATAGGCTATAGGTCAAGATTCAACAACATGCATAATCAGGAGGTTGAACCATTTGGTTTTTATC
The DNA here is from genome assembly GCF_004193775.1 of Glycine soja. Lineage (NCBI taxonomy): Eukaryota > Viridiplantae > Streptophyta > Magnoliopsida > Fabales > Fabaceae > Glycine > Glycine soja. The sequence goes on from NC_041019.1 coordinate 16,479,424, forward strand.
TTATTTATTCAAACGTCAATTACATTATTTATAAAATTACTAATGAAAATTATTTTTTCAATTTCATTGGATGCTTATAAAGGGTTTCAGTAATTTCTACAAGAACATGCATACAAGGATTCCAAAATATGGACTGCTTATGTCACTTTAATTTGTTTACCAGTGGTAGTATGGCATCAAATTTATAGGGTCAGGCTCCAATTTGGACTTTGTCAAGACATACCAAATCCACCACATGATATTGACACAAATTGGGCAAAGGAACATCAATAATGGATTACAATTTAGATGGAAAGACACAAATTTGTGTTAATCGGCCAACCAATTCTAGGAAATATTGAACATGAGTCACTACATGAATTGGTACCGAGCAAATTCAAAATTTTTCTTAACACAGTTTACAACTGATAAACGTCAAATTTATCAGATTTTCATATGAATTTTGTGACATTTATTTGGCATTTTAATTAACTTTAGGCCTTGTTTTGAATCAAATTAGCTTTAAATTCAATTTTTATTGTCTTAGGTAGAATTTTATGTTTTAGCTATTTTAAATGATTTTTTGATAGTTTTTCAGAAAAAAATAGTCCATTCTGGCAAGAGCTCTAGAGGCTTAAAATTAGCATAAAGTTCTGGAAGAAATTGTGAAAATTGAAGATGAAAGTTAGGAAAATCAAGAGTAAAATATTTTTCAAGGATAAATTAGCTGAAGAACATAATTACTTGAATTAAGTAGAGATATTATTTGTTGTAATTTTGTGTGATTATCTCCTTAATTAAACCTAGCTACAATTTTATAAATAGGAGGCTAGACATTCATTGTAACGGTGTAGAAGTTCCAAGCAGTTCTTAGAATTATATTTTAGACTTCCACCTACTAGAAGCCTCCATTATTCCATTAGACACTCTAGGTTACATTGTATTATTTTTATGAGTGCAATTCCTTCCACCTAGGAGAGGAAAGGATGAACCTTGTTTCGCTTTAATTCTATCAATTGAATACTTCATCTTGAGTTCTTTATTTGTTTTCGTACTTAATGTTTTTATTTGATTGGTCATCTTATAGATGAATTCAGGAATTAACTTGCACTTTGACTAGCCTTGTTAAAACCCGAACATGAATCAAATACTTAATTGAGATTATATTTAGGGATAGAATAATCTTGGTTAAGTATCGCTAATTCTTGACCATTAATGTTGATTGCTTGAGTAAGTATGTCCAACGGATTGGGTATCAGGCAAGTAGTTTAGAATTTCCGACCATGTGGGAGCTAGGGTAGAATACATCAACGAATTGGGGATGAGCAAGAGAGATGAGTAGATAATTGTGAAGTTATAGTGGATCGAGCGAATTCTAAGTCCAAACCTAGACATTCATTCATTAAGATCGACGTCACCATTCAAGTCTAGTATTTTTTTTATCTTTTTTTAATTATTTTATTGTCATTTAATTTTTATTGCAATTTATTTCGTGACAATCACAAAACAAAAATACAAAAACCTAGTTCTTAGTTAAATAATTACATGAAATCTCTCATTTATTCCTTTGAGAGATGACTTGAATGATAATTCAGTTACTACATCATGATTGAGTTACACTTGCCCTATAAGTTGAATCCAACATGAAATAAAACCCTAATAACAACTCATCTAAACGTTGTTGCCACATCTCGCTCAGCTCTAGACGTGGAAACTAAACAACATCCTCCATAACAAAGCCCACCATTCATTGCTAGCATGCATGATGAAGGACTACAATCACATCCTCAATCATATGATTTCACACCACAACCTCATCATCATCAAGAAGATTATGGGTATAATCCGCAGTTCTTTAGTGCTAGTGGAGAAGACTTTATGAGCAACCTCATAGGTATAAATCTTCGAACATCGGAGTTTGCTTATGCGTACTTGCAAAGTATGTCCACACCTTCCTTTTCATCCTTTCACCAAAGTATTGTTGACAATTCTTCCACTAATGACTTCGTCCAGGAAGAGCAACCTGTTGTTCTTGATGAATAACTTCAACCACAAAAAGAAGGATGAGTACGTCGACATTCGGCAAGAAACAGGCAACCTCTCAAATATGGAACTAGTGGACACAAATGCCCTTATTAATTATGTCCTATTATGATGGTTGTTTGTTTGTCCTTGTTAATTAATTGAACACTGAACAATGCAATAATTGATTGAGCACTGCATTTTTCTGATACAAATTGACTGAACATTCATTTTTTCGAGGCAATTTGACTCCACATTGTTTTTCCCCATAGGATTTGACCTCACGTTGCTTGTTTCCTGACAATGCTTTATACGAGACGATTTGATTGAATACTATTTTTTTAATTGTGCAAACCAAATGTAATTAATTAAGGCTCAATCTAAATTGTGTATATTATTAGTGCGATCTCAACCATTGGTATGAATCACGAGAGGACACTTGATCACCTAATATATATAATAATAGGAGTTAGAAGCAACTCAACACCTTTGTCTGATATTCACCTTATTGCTTAAAACATGGAGAGTGTATCCACTCTTGTGGATGGTGACATGGTTCCATCAAATGAAGAGATAGTGTTTGAATGCCCTAGTGATCCTAAAGTCATCTCAATAAGTGAGAACATGTCGCTTGCTGCCTTAAGGAAAAAAAATTTTAACGCCAACAGAGGTCGCAGAATTTTAATAAATCTTTTTTACCGTCAATCAATCTACAAGATGATGGTTGTGTTGAATACGACTGTATGTTGCTTAAATGTGACAATGATGTTGAAAAAAGTTTTTCATCTATTTAGAATTTAGTATCAAAGGTCTGATTGAGTTGAATGCAATTTTTGAGCGTTCTCCAGATGAAATCGTTGTCCTACCACACAAACCAAGGAAGCCAAGAACGGCTGATGAGATAATTGTTCTTATGTGTGATGAATATGTGTAGTCATTGCACAAACTACTTGTTACTTTTTTAGAATAAACTTACAATTCATCATTTGAATTTTGTTGTTACTTTTTTTTTAAGATTCTCTACTTTAATCGTGTTAGTCCCAAAGGATTATAATGTTTACCTAGGCTTTATTTATCTAAGTCATTTTTTTTTCGTCTTCTTCAATCTAGATAAACTTGGTTTCATTTAAGGATTATTTTTTAAAAATACTATTCTAGATAAATTATATTTAAGTACTCATAGTTTTACATCAATCATTAATGCATACTATTAAAATTGGACATGTTTTATTTATTTTATTCGTTTAATTCAGCGATGTCTTGTCCTTGTTTGTCAATTTCTAGATTTGATGACTTTTCACAAAAATTCCTAAGATCCAATAAAGTTAGGTGTACTAGAAGTCAAGCATGAATTATAAGGACCTAGATTATTCTAATTGTATTTTTCATCTAGTAATCCAATAGTAGTATTCTCTTAATCTTTTATAAAAATGAATTAGATCGCTTTAAAATATGTGCATTTTTCTTTAAAAAAAATGTATTTAGTAAGTAAGAAAATTAATAGAAATATTTTTTTTATTTCATTAATCATGTTTGTTTCTTTATAAGGATGTTATTTAATAGGTAAGATGTTATACTATATTTTTTTAATTTATATTTTTCTTAAAAATGCATATCTATAGTCCATACAAGTAATAATTTTAATATACATCTTCGTATTTTATTAGTATTTAGATATTTGTATTGAGTTTTTTTTCTTAAACATTAGTTAAATAAAAATATTTTTTCATATGATAGTTATAAATCATAACAAGGAAGATATTTAATTGCAATATAAATCATATGATAGATCATATAATATTTTTTTAGCTATGTTAAGTCTCATTTAAGGATTAATTGTTTTGATTTAAAATACTTGATAAATTATATTTTTTATAAATTTATATATATATATATATATATAAATTAGTAAAATAAAAAATTAAAACAAAAAACAGTTAAATTTTATAAAAAAAACTGTAAGGAAAAAATAGAAAAATAATTTAACAAAAACAAAAAAAATAAAAAAATTAATAAAAAAACTGAGTTTTTAAAAAAACGATTTATAAACTGAATTAAAAAAAAAAAAACTTAAACCAAATGTATGTAAAAAAGAAAAAAAAAACATAGTTAGAAATGTGTCCTGAGACATCGATTTCTAAACTACATAAAAAAAAATTATAATTGAGAAATCAGTTTGAGGAGATGGATTTCTTACCATGAATAATATTTTATATCATTTGAGTAAATAATCTTTAACTTTTATTATTTTTGTAATTTTTATATTAATTTTTTTGTATTTTTTGGATAAAAAAGTCTTGTTCCAACATAAATGTAATTTTCTGCGTTTTGAATTAGATTTTCCGTGGAGGCTTTTCAAGAATTGTGAATCTGTTTCTTCAAAATTGATCAATCCCAAGTGAAGTACTATTACTTCCCTCTTTTTTTTTAAAAGGTGTAGTTGAAAAATAAGTCATTGATGATATCTTGAAATTTTAAAATAAATCAATACTTTGTGTTCGCCTCTAAAGTATCACGTCGACTGAGTGTCCATGTCAACAATTCAGACACAAACTCCATGTATATTCATGCCACCATCCCCATTAAATACTAGATGTTAAATTAACAAATAAAACAATAGTATAATCCAAGTAAGAAACATGGGGATTAAAACAGAACAATTAAAAATTGAGAAGACAAATTGTCTCAACACATTATGGAGGCTAAAAACACAATTAAGACAATTTAAAAAATTGTGTATCACTGATAAGAAAATGTCATTAAAAATCTCAACCAAAAGATATAAAAGTACCCCGTAAATAACGTCACTAAATTTTGCTCTACCAAAATACTTTAAAATGGACAATGGCATTTTTTTATGAGGACATACTTTTCAGATTGATGGAAAAATATCCACCATTTACACATTCAATTATTGTTTACATATTCTGAAATATAGACATTTAATACACTGCACAATAGTTGGTCATATTATAATGGTGGGACTAGTCAAAATTATTTTCTATAGAAAATGATTCATTAGATGCATCGAAATGGTGAAAAGAAATAAAGAGAAAATCATCGTTTCTTGTTGGTCCACCATTACTTTTAGCTTGAGGATAACATTCAACTTTCTTTCTTAAGGTGAAATGACTTATTTATTTTATTTAGTTTTATTTTTCATTTTAGAAAGTTAAATTTAGTCATTTGTCTTATCTTTTTTTCAGTTTAATAATTTATCTTTTAAAAAAATTACTTTCGTTATTTATCTTTTTTTGTTTGGTTAAATCTTTAATCTATGTAAGCTTAACATTGTTAATCATTTAAGAATGATTTTTTTTCCCGTTAAAAATGAAGTAAAGAAAAATGAGAGAACTAAAACAAAAAAACTTAAATGATTAATGATATTAATCTTAAATAAACTGAAATATCAAATTAAAAAAAATCAAATTGGACATAAAAAAGTAAGATAAAAAACTAAATAAACTTATTTAAAAGTTAAAAGAATAAAATAAATCAATAAAATAAGATAAAAGATTAAATAAATTATTCATCTCTTTCTTATCATTCAACTTGGATTGGAACTCACGTGTCTAAAATTTATTTACAAAAATGGGCATTTTATATTACTCGTCATTCATACGTGTAATGTAATTGCACGATGAAATGAAAGTAGCATAATAACATCATTAACATGCCCAGTTTTTTTTTCCTTTTTGGTGGGGGTACATAATACACATCAAAGAATTATTCATCGAAGTTTCAATTATTAAATGAAGCATAAAGGTTAGTAAATATTTGTGTTATAATTTAAAATTTATAAATATATATTACTTATATTAATTCTATTTTATAAAATAAAATATTTATTTTAGAATCTATTAAGTAAAATTAGATTTTCTATATTTTGAAGATATTTTGTTTTAATGAGTCAATAACTTGTTACGTTTGTTTTGATATCTGTAAATTGATTTTCAATCGTCATATTTAATTTCCAATCAAAGGAAGTCTATGTCTATAAATATATATTTTTTCTCTTCTATAAAAAACACACAAGCACAAGCGAGTAACACTTCTTTCTCCCTTAATTTTTCTCTTCCTTCTCTTATAAAAAACTATTTTTGAGAGTAAGAGCATTGGTGTTCAAAAGGTTTGGGATCCTTTCGCTACACACGATCGGAACCAACAGGTTGTCGTATCTTGAGAGAGGAACACAATCAGATTTCCTACCAGTGCAGTGGAAACGTTTTCTCTCTAAGAATAGCGTTTGCGCGCTTCAACCCAAGCTAATTATTTTGTCCCCTAATTTATTTTTGTTCTGTGTGCTTATTATATGATATAGTGTATTGTTGATTCATGTGGTGCCAATTAAAATTAGTTTGCTACTGTTATTTTATTATTTAATTCAAGGTTTTGCATTTCTTCTTATTTATTTCTTTCATTTTATTTTAATCTTTTCTAACAATCTTAGAGAGAAAAGTTTTATACTTTCTTCTTGCATAATCTGTTCTGCAGTAGCATCTTGTTTTATCAAAATGTATGTAATGGATACATTGAGTCCTTATGCTCCATTAAAAATGTTTTTTTATATTATTTCATTTCTTTAAATTTTAAATTAGTGCGAGATTGTTGAAAAATATTTTCTTATAATTTAAAATTTAAAATTAAAATATATTTTCTTTACTAATGATAATTTTAAAGATTAAATGCTTTTAGAATTAATTTATGTGAAAAACTAAAAGCATCCCACAAATTTTATTTCTTATGTTAGGAAACTATGTTTTACTTGCTCAATTTGCTTAATTTCCTTTGTGAATGTTATAAGTATTTAATGTTAAGAACATACATTAGATATAATTTAATGCAATGAAGCTTCTTTCCTATCTTTCTATAAGCAAGAGCCTGTAGACAATTTAAGTAGCCGCAATGTTTGATAGCACAAGTAAGCCTCTAACCAAACCAAGAGACGACATTTCTGGGGGCAAATGGAAAAAAAAATAAAATAAAATTGAGGAGTTAATAATCTTGAATATTTCGAAACAACCTGAAGAAACATATTGGTTGACAATTTGACACTAGAGATAGTAGTAGCTGATAAGCTTTCACCTGCCCTAAGGTCAACACTCAGCATACACCATAAAGAGGCATGCATACATGCATGCATGCTTCTTTTGGTCTCCAGTTGTCCATGAACAAAATGGCTAGACACAAGTGACATCTATACTTGGGGAATGAGAAATGACAAAAAAGAAAGGGTGACAAAGAAAATGAAAACTCATCATCATCGTCAACTCTATGCCTTGCCATTGGGTTTTGGTGATGGTTGTGGAAACTGATGGTGATATGGAGATGCATGCGTGCCATGTGGAATTGATAGGCTCCTTTGCTGTTGCCCATTTCTGGTGAGCAATGCTCCTTGTGTTCTCCCGTTTCTGGTATTTGGACTTGCGCTAAACCGGTCGGCTTGCATTGTCTGAAAATAATACGATGAACTAGCCATGTCCTTGAGGTTTGGCAGAGGCTTTAAAGCTTCCACGACCTCGCTCATCAAGGGTCGTGCTTTTGGATCTCTGCTAAGGCAGTGAGCAGCCAGATGCGCGGCTTTCTGAGCCCCTTTTATGGAAAAGTGGCCTTCCAAGCGTGGGTCTATCAATCTGTAGAACCTTCTTCTCTCTCCCAGATGTGGTCTAGCCCATTCCACAAGGTTGTGTTCACCGTTGGGTCGGTTTTTGTCCATAGATCTTCTGCCAGTCAACATCTCAAGTAGTACCACTCCGAAACTATACACATCACTTCTTGATGTAAGATGTCCTGCCACAAAAATATAAATCTGATTACATAAGGATTAGACACTACACATGTTGGATTACATGCAGAATATTTTGGAAGCTTTAATCATTATGAGTATATAATAGCAACAATTCTAACATAAATCTATTAACAGAATTGGTCATCACAGGAAGAAACTATGGACAACTCAAGCAAATTAGGGTTGTCATCCTTAATCTGCCTTGTGGGGAAACCAAATTACATTACCCAATAAAGATCAAGAACATTGTAACAAGAGCAACAACAGTCATATTCCAAATATTTTTCAGAAATACTTGAGTGATAATCATCAGGATCAGAAAATGTGAATTTGGAGACAAATGAAAGCTCATCAAATATGTAATCAGATACCAGAGAATGATCATGCATTACTTCACTGAAAAATAGCAGCTAAACCTGCAAACTTGGACTTAGCATAGCCAACTAAACTTACCCGTCATGACATATTCTGGTGCTGCATAACCATAGGTTCCCATCACTCGAGTAGACACATGAGTTTTATCACCCTCTGGACCATCTTTTGCAAGTCCAAAGTCTGAGAGCTTAGCATTGTATTCCTGAATTGTTATAATAATATATAAATCAAATCAAGGAATGAAAAGAAAAATGGTAATAATTTAAAATTTGGCACTTACTGCATCCAATAGTATATTGGAAGTTTTGAAATCCCTATATATTACTGGTCGTTCAGCTTCCTCGTGAAGAAAAGCAAGACCCTTTGCAGCTCCTAGTGCAATTTTCATCCTAATGGACCATGGAAGAGGTAGGGACCCTACAAAACATATATAATTTTGTACATGAGAACATACAATGGATATAATCACAACAAAGAGTATAAGCAGAAGTTTGAAGTTCCAATCCATTCTCTTTCACATAAAAGAAAAGCTGCTAAATTCAACAAGAAAAAAAGTGAGATACTTTTAAAAGAATAGCACGGTTTTGATGGAAGCACTAGGGTGTAGATTAGTTCTAAACACTATTCTTAACTAGGCAGATCACTAGAGTAAACTACATCACATAAAACAGAAGAACATCTCTGTCCCCCCCACATTTTATTTTGAGCAAAAGTTTTCATTGACATCAGAAGTCCAAAATATTTTTATCTGGCCTCATACTGCAATGAGAAACCGAGAAGTGAGAAAATAGTAACTTACTCCTAAACAAGTGATTTTCCAGGCTTCCCCGAGGCATAAATTCATATACTAGCAACCTTTGATCATCTTCAATGCAGTAACCAATAAGTTTAACGAGGTGTGGATGAACTAGATCACCAAGATAATTTACCTCAGCCTGTCACATGAACCAAACAAGAATTCGAACTTGATAGATTCAGCATATTCTATTCAAAGAAAATATACACATTTAAGAAAATACATAAAAAAAAAAAATCAAACAGAATACAAAGGATGAACAATTATATTACTAAAATACAAACCAGCCATTCTTTATGACCCTGGAGCCCATCATGGTTGAGGGTTTTTACAGCAACAGTAAGCCCCGTGCCAGGTTTCACTGGAGCAGTTCCATTTTCTTCAATCCATCCCTTGAACACACAACCAAAGCCACCTTCACCAAGAAGACTTTCAGGCCGAAAATTTCTCGTTGCTAATTTAAGATCATTGAACGTGAATTTTCGCAGCCTGGAAGAAACTTTAAACTCCTCTTCAAGTTTGGAAGTGGATGAATTGCTTTCAGCATTACTAGTGGTTGTTGAAGAGACTACTGGGACTGTTGGTTGATCTCTACTTGTATCAATAGTTGATTTACTTTCAGCTAATGAAAAGCCAAAATCCAGGAGAGAGCAAAAAGTAATCAGCGAAAGCAATAGGATAGCATCAAGTAGTAGCAAGCTTAGACAAGATGGAGATATAGATAACACTTCAAGAGTAATTTGAAAAATTACAAAAATGAATGAAAATGCAGAAAGCCAGCGAAAACCAATCCAACTAATAGATTGTTTGCAAATTGGGCAAAAATCACAGCCCAAGACAATTTTCCGAAAGGGAAAATTCAATGTAGTTCTTGAATGAATTCTGTTGGGAAAAATGAATACAAGAAAACTCTAAGAAGTATCTTTCAGCATGAATGACAACAAACACACACGTATACATGGTAAGAAGGTGATAGACCTTGATACTTCCAACTTTACGAGTCATGAATGCAATTGTCTGATTCATGAACTCGTCCCCCCACTCAAGGAGGTGAAGAAACTCCCACACAATGATGCTTTGGGGAGGGGGAAGGAATAAAAGAATGAACCATGGTTACCCTTTCAAAGCTCTAACAAAATCCTAACTAAAAGCATTGTATGTATTCCAACACCACCAGGTCTTTGGAACATATTTTCATAGAGTTTTGAACAAGCAAAAACTATGAGAAACTCAAATTAAAACATGTCCAAAGATGGAACCTAGAAGCGCATAATAAGAACAGCAATTGTTCTAGAAAAATAGAGGGTTACCATAATTAGTGCTGGTGCCACTAACTGAGCTATCAACCTTGGATCTTGAAGAAATGCAGCTCCCAATGAACCTCAGCCTGAACCAACACCCAGTCTCTTCCTTCTCTTCAACTTCCCCATCCTCTTTCTTCTTCTTCTTCCTCCCCTTTGATTTACACACATCCAAAGACTCCACCACCACCTTTCCATTCTCAGCACCACCCAACCCCATCTATAGCAGCAAGCCCTAAAGAATCAAAAGCACAAATCATCAAAACCAACTCACCCCAAAATCCCTAGCACCCCCTACAAACAATGCCCAAACACCCCCACCACCAAATCCACCATCAACCCAGATGACCAATTCCCAAACTAGACCTAAAAATCACAACTGTACCACTCAAAACCCCTCATAACCACAAAACCCAAAACACCCAAAAATTAAAAGTGCCGAAAAAAGGGGCAGATCACACACCCCCCTTGAACCCTAGATTGATCAGCTTGTGGGTACACCAAACACCGAAAGAGAGTAATGCCAACCCTTTTGCCCAAAAAGAACACGACAACTTAGCTCAACTCAGAAAGCTTTGCTCAAAGGAAGACACACAGAGACATCAATCTAAGAGACGGGTTTGTGTTTGTGTCCTCCTCCTACCCTCTAAGTCCTATGATGCTCTGTCCAAGCTGACCCAGTACAATCCTAACCAATGCTGAAATGGAAACATAGAAAATAATAATAATAATGTGGTAAACTAAAAAATCGGACAATTGCTGGTATCTAAAAATAATAAAATTATAAATTCTACCGTGCGACTGTTGTAATTTAATGTGATAAATTAAATTACAGACATACAGTTTAAATATCTAAAATGAAAATTTTATTGTTTATAATCATTCTATTAATTCCAATAAAATTATTTTCAATTGAAAAATACATGTAATAAAGATACAAAAGTTATAGATTTTTTATAATTATAATTAGATTTAAATATCATTTTGTTTCTTATAATTTATTTTTTGTTTTCTCTTATAAAATTATTTTTTATTTTTAATTGTTATAAATTATAATTATAAGTTGAAATTTTTTTGTTGTTTAAATTTAAATGAAATATGGGAGGGCGGAAAAAGGGGCGTGTGAGGGGAGTGTAGTAGGGTAAAGGTAGGTGCCCGAAGAGGGGGAGGGGCAGGAGTTTTGGGGTGCCCGGGCTGCCCGAAAGAGGATGAGAGGGGTGACCGAAGGGTGGGCGGGCAGTACGGGCAGCCGGAGAAGTGGAAAGTTAGGGCAGGAGAGAGAAAGGGGAGGTGGGACCTACCACTGGATGGTGACGTGTCTGCCTTCGGCGGCCTTAGCTTATGGAAGGCCAAGTCGCGCGTCAGGTTGATCTCATTTTTGGCATATTATTAGCACTGCCATATCATATGACCTGAAATCATGAATGTTATTATTATTTATTACTATTACTTTTACAATAAAAAATATATGTACTCAAAATATAATTTAAAACTATTATTTAGTTATAAATTATCATGTACAAGAATCATTTTTAATTTATAAAATATATTTTAAAAATTATATTAAAAATATTTTTTAGTTAATAGTATAACTTGTAATGACTGTAAGGGTTAAATTCAATACTACTATTACTTTTACTGCTAGGAGTTAAAATATGTTTAGTTTTTATTTTGTTAAAAATCAAAATTGATTTTGAAAAAACTAATTTTGAAAAAAAATAAAGGTTAAAAAATTGATTTAATTTTAGAATGATATTTTAAAAGTAAGTTGATAATAATTAATTTTGTCAGGATGATAAAAGATAATTTATATTAAAGTGTAACTTAAATATACTAAAATTTTTAGTTTATAATTAGAATAAATTTTTTTCAATAAAAAATTTAATTTTTTTCACAAAAGCAATCTGATTTACCGCATAATTTATTTTGAAAATGGAAATATGGTTGCCCCAAAAAATAGTATGATATTTTCAAAGAGGCTAACCAAGTCGTCCATAAGCATGCGAAACATGTGTTAGGTGTTTCGGGGGAGATGGTGGTCTTCCAATCTCCCCCTCCTCGGATTCAAATCCCCTTGCAGGATATTTTTGTTGTTTCTTTTTTTCGTGGTTTTAGTTTGAGCTTCTAGCCCCCCACTGTAAAATAAAAAATAAAAAAAATTGTACAACTTGCAGCTCAAACAAGTTTCGATCAACAAAGTTTTTATTTGTTTTTTATTGTTAAATTTTATTTGTTTAATTGTATATTTATACGACTCGGTTAAAATAAGTATTTTAGGATAAATTTTCATTTTACTTGTAAAGTCGATATTACTTCTTTCCAGTAATATTGATTTGAAGAAATTGTTTTGAAAGAAATTTTTATTTTATTTATAAAGTCGAAATTGTTTCTTTAAAGTAATATTGACTGAGAGTAATTATTCTAGAGGTTATCTTAGACTAAATATGGAAGAACCAGACCGATAATCAAGAAAAAACTAACTCAGCATCATAACTCGACCAAGAGCATGGGATCCCTAATGCGTATATGGACCTGACACGTGGCAAAGGAAGCCTTGTGTGACTATTATAAATAAGAATGTAACTAACTACATTTTAGCATAACACACATCAAGCGAGACACATTTTCTCTCATCTTCTCTTTATTTTCTCTTTCTACGTTCTGTGAATCACGAATCTTCTTCTATACCTTATACATTGTGGCGAACTCCATAACAATAACTTCTAAGCTAAATATGTTTGGTTTGTAGATTCATAAACCAACTCATAAATTAACTATTTCAAAGTAAAAGTGGAAAAAATATTTTGGTCCACAAATTATCAACTTCTTTTTAAGAGAAAAAGGAATTCGTTTGAAGAAAAAAAAAAACTATAGTTATATGCTTGTGCCGAATAATTGCAAACTAGTATATTTTTGCGGCTTATTAAATGTTAGTCTATTTCAATGCAAACTTATGCAAGTTGATTCATTAAGCAAACTAATCAAGTTTTTGCATACCCTCCGATGCTCAAGAAGAACTTTTGTCCTCAAGCAAATAGGTTCTTAGAGTAGTATGGCCATGGGCATAGAATTATAGAAAATATGCTTGACAACAATAATTTAAATAAGAGTAAATATTCTATATATTAGCAATAATCAACTTTGTCAAAAAAAATGAGAAATGCTAACAAATATTTTTATGACATTGATTAAAAAATTATTTTTTGTCGGATGTGCAAAATTGTACTGACTATGATTTTTTATATTCTCTTATAATCTTTATAATAAATACTTTTTTATTTTTCTTTTAATTCATAACTAATATCCTAAGGAGACTAGTTAACAAAACTCATAAAAAATTATTATATTTAAGAAGTTTATTAACATTATTTTATTAGTTTATTAACATTGTTTTATTAGTTGACAAACTGAAACTTTCTATACTAACACTGTATAGAAATTATTCTGTGAAAGAAATAATTATTGATGTTGTAAGTGTTTTTGTTTTTTTAAATGTACTAATACAGATGTTGCTATGTTCCAAGTAATAATTTAAATAAAATATTATTATTATTATTATTATTTTGATACGGAAGAAAGCGTTAGCACATTTATAGGATAGGATAACCCATAATGTAACATTTTTTCTTCTATAGGAATCAAACATAATATTAGAGATTTACACTAATTCATACTTTTCTGAACTAAACCACATTATTATTGAATATCGCCTCTTCATTCAAGCTGAAAGTGTTATCATGATTATTTTTTAGTCATATGTTCATTTTAATATAATTAAATATTTTACATATTTATCATAAATAAGTGAAAATAATAAAAATTATGTTAAAAGTTAAAAATAATATCAATATAAATAAAACTACTAACTACATTTTTTTACAGGATTAACTGCACTTCTTAATCATTGTATTATCATTTAAAGTAAATAAATAAAAAATGAAAAAAAAAACACTATTATTTGATAAAAAAGTCGCGCTGAAAGTTAGTTAGTGGTTAGCGGAGACGACGTATATATAAACAAACTGTGACACGTTTTTAACAGGTATAATAAGGCACATTTGGTATCTCATTAGCACTTAGCAATATCTTGGTACGTAGGTAAGTACCAATATGTTAGATTTTAACATAAAGTATAGCTTGAATATGTATTGAAAAAAGTATAACTTAAATACTTAATAGTTTCTTGTGGTTTTATTTGTATTTGAAAATTAAGCTGCCCCTGCAATTATATATTATTAAAAGTTAATTTGTTCATTACTTTAATAGTTTCTTGTGACTTTTCAAATCTCATGTATTCTTGAGAATTGAGATCCAATTATAAATTCTAAAGATACTAACAGTATTTCATCTTCTTCTTTTTTTCCTCTCAGAAAGACAGATTTATATAACATATATACCGATCAGGTGGCTCTTCCAGTACAGAACAAATTAGAATCAAACAATGTGGTCCAAATATGGCCAATCCCATTACAAGATCTAGACATAAATAAGTAGCAAGGCAAACTACATAACCAAGGAACATAAAAGTTATCAAAATTAATTATCTTTTTTTTTCTTTTCTATAATCAGTTACGTGCTAAACTAAAAGAAAGAAAAAAAAAACATTGGACCATAGGTTTATTTATAAAATAAAATATTGATGCTAGTCTTCGGTCATAGATAGCTTAAACCCCTAATGCAAATCTGGGCATTTTATTGTTACTCATGTTGAGCGATACATTTTTTTTTTTGCTAAATGAAATTATCACAGGCTATCTAATTTGAACTACAGCTATACCAAAACGAAAAGTTACTGATGGAGCTAGGGAGGGAAATCTTTTACTTTGAAACTTGAAATAGAAACAGAAAACAAAGGAAAAGGAAAAAATAAAAAGAAGATTATTACTTTTGATTAGGCAAATTAAAAGGAGGAAAATTCCATACTCTTTTTCCTACTTTTCCTCCATTCACCCACCATTTTAGTATTGGAAACGGAACATTAACAAATTGATTTTTCTGCTTTTACCCATTCTCGCATGGTATTTTAGAAAATGAACTAGAGCACAAAGCTACACATACATTGCTTTCACATCTAAATACCTAAAATCTTGTTTCAAGAGTAGGGGGTAACTGGCAAGCATATATATATATATATATAGTAACATGAATATGAGTAAATGCGATTGTGTGTGACAGCCCACAACTAAGGTTGACTAATAGATTACTTGCCCTAGCAAGGGATCACTCTTGACTTTATTCATCAGCATAATCAGCGTATCACTTATTTCTGTGCTTCTCACTTACTCATAAACCAAGATATTTAATTTGAGGTAATCTTTTAAACTGAAAAAATGTATAAAGAAAAAAATAATGTACTTATTATTTTTTTCATTATTGTACTTATTATTAATTTATCGTGAATTAAGTTTATAAAATATTTTAAGTTAAATTAATGATAAATATACTTTAGTTTTGTTTTTTTATTTTACATATTTTTTTATTAGAGAAGTTAATCATAAATTATGAATATTAGTATTAAGGCGTGTTATTAAAGTATATTTTTTTTTATCAATCATTACATGTTTAAAAGTTCGTTAAATATGCTGTAAAAAAAGTTCGTTAAATATGAATAATAACTAAAAAATTAACAACTCGTAGATATTAGTATTTACAAGAAAGGGAAATAAAATTTGTGTTCCTATATCTTGTCCCATTCTCCACTTTCCTAAATTAAATGTTAAACTAGCTAGCAAAAGAATCTTTCTCTCACTCACTCACTTTCACTCTCTCTCTCTCTCTATCACATATAATTGGTAATAACTTCTTCGACGGTTCGTAACTTTTTCAATTAAATTGCTCAATTTTAATTGAAAAAGAAAAAAAATCGGAATATTCCTCGTGAACTATCCTTCACGAGTCATTGCGTCAATAATTGATGTGTGCTTATGCATGCATGTCAGATTTATGGACGGCCAAAATATATTTCTTTATTTATGTTCTTAATATACTAGTTGAAGTCACGTTAAAATCAACCGTCGAACATATATATATATATATATATATATATATGTATATATATCATCTTCCATGAGAATTGTTAATGTCTGACCGATAGATTAAGATAAGATGAAGATTAAAATATTTTAAATTTAAATAAAAAATTTATTTAATTATAAAATTTATCAAATAAAAAATTAGATGCCTTAAAGATTTAATTTACATTAACATCGTTATCACAATCATCATCATAAACTCGTCATCATTTTTATCGTTGTCATCAATATAATCACTATGGTTGCTAACAATCATGTTGGTGATGACGATAGTTGACAATGATATAAATTTGAGATATTTTAAAATATCATAAATTAATCTTCAAAATATTTGATTTTTTACTTGATAAATATTATAGAAATATGCTTAAATGTAATTTTAATTTTAATTTAAAATATTTTTATTTTAATCTAATGGTTAAAAATTAATTTTTATATATTACTAATATACTCAATGTTCATTTGAATAATTTAAGTTTAAGGATATTATAATTATTTAATATTTAATTTAAAAAAGAAAATTAAACTCATTTCTCTCTCCACCCATTAATGTCGCTCACATCCTTCCTCCTCTCTCATCACCTCATCACCATTAAACGAAGTATCTGGGTTGCAGTGCTCAATAGGTGTTTTACGAAATATGTAGCGTTTCAAATTTCAATTTACATGCCTTTACACTAATCTTCACAATACGTGAGGAAATCTCCATATCTAATTACTTTTGCCTTACACTTTAATTTGTATTTAATAATTTGACTATAATATAATACCCAAAAATATATAATAGTCAATTTGTTCATAAACTAATCGTTCTCTCTGTTTGGGTGCCCTTCGTTTTTATGATGAAGAAGAGCTAAAGCAATTATAAAAAACACAGCAAAACTAAAATTAAAAACCTTTATTGTCCTCTAGCGTTAAAAGAAAAAAAGACTTAAGAATTAGAACCCAAATTATGACATTTGAATTCGAAGAAGCGGAAAATTAAAACAACCCATTTGCTTTTCGACAATGATGGTGAGATCGGTGATGATAGGTCTGAAATTGAAGGTGAGTTACGAGAATAGCAATTCGTATATCTGCAGAATTTCGTCCATGGTCGGCCGCGACATGGAGACACCGGGGAACCCTGCGTTCGTCGTCGCACGGCCCGTAGAGAGCTTCGAAGTGCCCAACAAGTATCGATGGCGGAAGCATTTGCACGATGGCGCTCACATTGCTAAAGGATTTTGACAAAGCATGCCATGGAGACTTTCCAGAAAGGATTCATTGTGCACTGTGAGAAGTGAGCGATGAAGAGTGGAGAGAGGAGACAGAAATGTTTTTATTTTTATTTTTTATAATTGTTGATTTTGTTATGTAAAATTTAATTAAGTTAATTTCGATGTACTTGTATAGAGATAAATAGAAGGATCCTTTGAAAAGTAATCTGTTGGAGTATGTAATTGAAGGAAATTATTTAGATTGAGATTAAGAATTTCGATAATTTAATTTACACGATAAGCATTGGGAAGCAAAGATATTTTTTGACAAATCAAAGTATCAATTGCTAGGTTATGGAAAAGTTATGCAAAGAAAGTTATTAATATTAGATTAATGTATATAGGAATGTCCTTTTATGTATCGAAATTATATTATTCGATCGTTAGTATTAGATGTCTATAAATAAAATGGTTTGTTTTATTACACATTTCTAAATCTTTAACTCTTTCTCATCTTTATTTTTTTTCAAAACTTTACTTTTTTCAATCTTTATTTCTTATTATTATTGAAATTACTTAGAAATTAATCATTAAACCAAAAACACTTTTATCAAAGTTATTTTATTATCTTATGAATTACAATATTATTATAATTCAAATGGATATATTTATCGAAATTATAATCGTGATTTGCATTAAATATTAAATAATTTTCTATTAAGTTGAAAATTATGAACTTACTAGTTTAATAAAAAAAAAAAAGAACCCACAATCGAAAAATGGATTCTATGTCTCATTTTTAAACATTTATTTGTTAATTGAATCATTCAGTGAAAATTATTTTACTATTTTGAAAATACTTTCCTTTCGAGGAATAGATACAATTGTCACGATTAACAAATTGACACGCCCGGTGAGATTAGTTTGCCAAAAATTCGATATTAAGGACAAGTCTTGATGAAAATTGTAAGTTGTTAAGAAGGGGTAGAATGAAAAACAATAGTCAAATAAATCGTAGTAATAACAACAACGACAACAATAACATTGCAAACACTTCCACCAACAATAATAGCAGCAATGAACAAAATCAAACAAATGTACCCTCTGGGGTGAATAGTGAAATGGTTGTGGGTACTTCGTTGCCACAAAATAATATAATCTCAACTACAAACACCCCACCATTTTCTACCACAAAACCATGGGGTATGCCACCAGTGTCTAATGAAATAAACATATCACCACTGAGTCTCTATATGCCTCAAAGTCAAAATTCAATACCACTTATTATGGTTAGTAAAGGAACTAACATACTTTTAGAACTTGAGGGCAATAATTATTCTCATGATGTTAACCAGTTAAGAAATATACGAGTTCCTATAGAGGATAGGATGATAGGAGAAAACAACATGGTCTCTACAGACGTTTCTAACGAAACATTAGCCGTCTTTAGACAACAAATAGACTATAGTAATCATTAAATGGTTAATACTTTAACAAATCATATGACCTCAATCTTAAATCCTATGTTAAGAACTACCAACAAAAGTTACCAACAAATGAATGGTACCTTAACTCGAATAGGAAATGCTTTGGTCATTCCTAGAAACCAACCTAGGAATGGACAAGTAATTCAGGAAATACCTATACAAGAGTGACCTATTAATAATAATAATCTTGAAACAATGTTAATATCCCAACTCGGATAATGAATGATAGAGAACAACCAAATCGTGTTTTGGTTAATAGGAATTAGGAATTAGAATGTAGATGAAGTCTTAACCAATATGCAATGAAATAAAATGTTTCAAGAACCAAATGGTCCAAATAGAAGTTTAGACTTTGAAGTAATTCAAAATCCTCAGATCAAACACATGATTGAATAGGCTTTGAACAAGCATGGCTTCAAAGTAGGAAATGCACAACCACCTTACTTTGTTTCTGTCTTCCCTTATTATATTTTACAATCTGAATTTCCAAGAGGTTATAAGGTGCCTAAGTTTTTGAAATTTATGAGAGAATTAGAAGAATCTACTGTAGAACATGTAGCCCGTTTTCAAATAGAATGTGGTCACTTAGACATTGATGAATTCCTGAAAATGAAATATTTTCATAGTTCTTTAACGAAAAATGCTTTTACTTGGTTCACTATATTGCCACCAAATTCAATATACACTAGGGCACAACTCAAAAGAGTGTTCCATGAACATTTCTTTAAAGGAGAGACTAAGGTTATTCTCATGGGTTTGGCAACCACTAAATGTTTCAGTAGCGAAGAAATTGAAGATTTCTTAAACATATTTCGACAAATGAAATCTCGATGCTATACTCAAATTCCTGAGTATTGTGGCGTCCCTAAATTAATGACTGGTTTAATAGTAATAATTTAAATAACAAAAACCATGGTAATTTTTTTTTCTTCTTTTTCTTTTTCATTTCTTTCTCTTTTCACCATAACTAGGTTTAGAAGGAAAATCCTCACTATAAAGTCCTGAATGACCAGTTCACAACTCTATTCGGAGTCATTTCTTTCTTACCGCTCATAATTCTCTAAATTATTTTGCTGTTTCAAAAGGAAGAATATACCAGCCATTACTTTAGGTCGTCACGTGAAAATAAAAGGATAAAATACAGTCGATAAACTCTTTTACAAATAAAGTTGCTAATGCTTTCTTTTCAAATAACAAGATTGATCATAAATGCTTTCATCATTTAAAGCTGTCCAAAATATGGGAGTTTTTACAAAATATATAGTGTCATCCAGAGCAAAGGTGTCCACAGTGTTGGCTTCAGCCACATGTATACAATTATCAAATTCCTATACATCAGGTCTACCCATACAAAACAAAAGAGTAAACCTAACAGTCAGTCCTAGATACACCCACCCTCAAAAGTATACAAAACTAATCCAAGGAGCTGTCCACTCCATCGTGCGCTGAAGCGTTCGTGCAGGTTCATCTGGATGCACCAAAGAAGTAGTCGTGAATCGAATGGTGCCTCGAAATCAGCACCTCGTGTTGCCTTCAAGGGTCTCCCAAGCTCCCTCTAGGCACTCCATCTCCACTCGATCATGGGTTAGCTGCGCCGCCATCACGATCTACAAGAAAGAAAAGAAAGGGGTAGACTCTTTCACAAGAATCTAACCATGCCGCAACACAATACTTCTACAAACCATTACATGCAAGTAAGAAGGGTATCTTAAGGCTTTTCATCTCTGGTAATCGATTACACAGCCTTGGTAATCGATTACCAGAGGCTAAACTTGAATTACACAGCCTCAGGACATGAAATATGCAAAAAGGCACTGTGTAATCGATTACACATGCCTTGTAATTGATTACCAGTGACCCATCCCTCTGTGTAATCGATTACACAAGCTGGTAATCGATTACCAGAGGCTCCCTTAGTTTCCTGACTTCGTTTTTCAAGCCTGGTAATCGATTACACCCATTGGTAATCGATTACTAGAGACCATCTTAGCCTCATGTCTTCATTTTTAAGCCTTGTAATCAATTACCCACCCTTGGTAATCGATTACCAGAGACCATATCTCACATATCAATCAAGTTTCACAGCTGGCCAGCCACCACAAGCCTCCTTGCTTTGTGGTCTTTGTTCCTTTTATCTGTTGACTGCCAGGAGCTCGCCTGTTTAGGTACATCACAGGTTCTCACTGACCGACTATGCCCGGGTTGGGTCGGGATTGGTCAAGCTTGGTTTTGGGCAATAGCACCCCACCTGACGTCCCCAAGGTCTCCTGACCCCCGCGACATATCTCTAGGTACCTCTCTGTGGTCAACAATAAAAGCAGGAAGTTTCACCCTTCAACACTTCCTCATCTCAAGCTTGTAGGATTATGGGGTACCCATCACATGTGGTACTAGGTGGCGGTCGGGCGATGGTGCACAACAAGTTTTCCACATCCACAATGCGCGCATAAACCCACCATCCCCTGTTGCCCACCTCCAACTGAGCTCACGTACTCCCACGTAGCCCATATCCTCGTTTCTCTCAACGCCGGGTCCCCATCAATCCTCCCAAGCTTCCACAACATCCAAGCAAAACAACATTTAAACAGCACAAGCTATCATAGCCAAGCAAAACAGAGCAAAGGCAGAAAACTCTGCCAAAACACCAACCAAAACACAGCTTTTCTCACTTAAAGACCCCAGTAACAATTCCTTCGATCCAATTCGTTAACCGTTGGATCGACTCCAAAATTTTACTGGAAGTCTATAATACATAAGCCTACATTGTGACCGTTGGGATCTACTAGCAAACATCCAGAACTCATTCTGTACTACTCTTTCCACAGCCAACCACACACAAGCATTTTCTGCACCAAGCTAAAATCCTGCTGCACCTATTTTGACAGCAAAATTCTGCATAAGTGCAGATTTCGAAAATCACACTTCCCCTCATCCAATCTTGCCCAAATCAAATCCTACAAGTCCCAAATTATGTATCAAACATGTCTAAACCAAAGTCAAGCTTCAAACCACAGCAACACAAAATCTAGGTGTCCAAAACCCCTCAATTTAATGGATTTTCTAGGTTTGAAAAGTGAAATTTAGAATGAGGTAAATTTGAAGCAAACTCTCACCTCACACCAGTCCATAACATCTATTTAGACTTGCTCAAACTGGATTTACACCTAAAATCTCACCGAATTAAAATTTGACTCTTCAACACCCAAATTTGCCCTAGAAATGGCTCTTTGTTCACTTTGGTCATTTATTTTTCTCTCTAGCACAGTCCAAGCTTTCTCATAAGTCCTAAATGAAATTTCAAGCTAAGATTAACTCACTTTAACCTCCATTTACCACAGAATTCAGACTTAACCTTCCAACTCTCAAAGCCTCACTCTTTTTCCACTCATAACACCACATTCTCACTTTCCAACCCTAGGTTAACTCTACCTTTCATCTCTAACAGTTTTCCATGAGCAATTTCAGCATATAAACATCACAAATATCATCACAAAAACCCTAAAACAGAATGGGTATGTTTAACTCATCCAAACATGGCAATTTCAATAAGCTTTCAACAAGAGTCTTCACAAAAAACCATCATGAAGCAGAAAACTAACAAAACTACCCATCATATCTCCCAAAACCCCATACCCACGAAAATCAAAGGAGAAAGAAGTCCACCCAAACCTGAATTTTCGAAGTCCCACTCATAGCCACGCACTTCACGACCCCGAAAATGCCCTCCTTTCGCGATTTGGAGCAGAAATGATGGCCAAAGGTTGGAGCTTTGCTTGGAGCTTCAATGGAGAATGAAAAAGAAGAAAATGGCAACGTGAGGGAGAGAGAGAGCTGTCTGAAATTTTGTGGGGCTGAGTGAAGAGAGAGAGAGTTGCTTTTAGGTTTTTAAATAAAAGGGTTTTCCCTTTTTCTATTATTTTATTTAAGCAATGCCACATGTCTCCATTTGAGTGGAGCAAGAAGGGTCCACTTTCTCTTTTTGACTGTGACCCATACTCAGCCACAAAAGTGAGAAAAATCTGACCTTTGAAACGCTAAAATCCTGCCTCGGTTTGCGTGTCGTTTCTCTGGTTCCAGTTCCTCGCGTTTCTCTGCGTCCGTCAGGGCCAGTTTTCGAAAGTAACCAATATATATATCAAAACGCTCAGAATAAAACCCCGAGCGTGGTTCAGAGGTTGGTTTCGTTAAATTTTTAAGTCGCACGCAAAACGATGATTTTTAAACTAATTAATTAAGAATTAACCCATAACCTCCCAGTTATGGATTTCTCTTCCTTAATTAGCCTAACCCGCGTATCTTGCCCCCGCTATTCCTACTTCTACCAAGAACATATAGGCATATACACTGAATAATACTTATATATATATAATCATTCAAAATACATCGTTTCCGAAAACTCCGGGTAGAAATTTCCAGGATGTTACAAGTATGAACTAGTTAGGATGGTCACTACAGTTATAGACTTTTGATTCAAAGAAATTGGTGAATCAACAAGTTAGAGATATGAAAGAGTAAGAAGAATTGAGCAAATAAAATATGAAAAAGAAAGGCATAAAAGATTTGACAAAAGTAGACAAGAGAAAATTGCATATTTGGAACCATATTAAGATAATGATAATTCTATAAATTACCAAGATATAGATGTTAATCAAGAAGAGGATGAAATATGTATAACAAAATTATAGCCTGGACCTCCTTATACTTGTCAAATGTTAAAGGTGGATGAAAAACAAAAATTGCCTAACTCGAAATATAATTTTGGCATCACTAAGGCAAATAAAATAGTTAATTTATTGTTAAAAGACAAACAAATTGCCATGGTTATCAAATTCTCGAATTAACAAACTAACTCTTACAAGTTTACGAGTCCACTTGTTCTCTAGGAGTTGACTCTTGAATAAACTCTTTTTTTAGTAGACTCTAGGAAAACTCTGTAAACTCGATAGACTCTCAAGTTTACCACTGAGTCAACGAGTTAGCAAATTAAAAAAATTAAACCAAAATGTAAGTCATCTTTTATTGTTTTTTCTATCTGTTTAGCATTCAACATACTTTCATTTAGCGTGTTATTCTCAAATACAAAATTCTCATCTTTAATAATATCAAACCCTTATTCTCTAATAACATCAAGCCCTCGATGAGAATGATCTACCACTACTATAACCTCTACAAGTTATTGTCTATTAGTGATGTATTATTACTAGACTTGGTTATTTAAATATTCTGAACTTTATGATTTACTGTTTTGTTTTATTATATTGTTGAAATGTTTAATTAGTATGTTATTTATAGATATTTTGTTATTATTTTTATATGAAGTAAACTCTTACAAGTCTATGAGTTAAGTTCACAAGTCGAGTCTATAAAACTCTCACGAGTCTGCATAAACTCTCGAGTTTGATAACTTTGCAAATTGCCCTTAGTGATGATCATAAAATACCTAAACTTGAACAAAGAGAAGGAAAAAGATACAAATTTCATAATATTTTTGGACATTGTACTAACAATTGTTTACATTTCAGAGACATGGTCCAAAAGGCTATTGATGAAGGAAGATTGAAATTTGAGGAAAAACAATGAAAGCGGACACTGGCCCATTTCACATGAAGCTAACTATGTAGAGCCCATGCAAATCATGATGATTGGGGCCTCGATTGGCACATCAAAGGTGAACACCCATCTATTTGAAGAGAAGGTTAAGCAAGCTTTAGAGGAATTCGAGAAATAGGAAGAGTCAATTTTTCCACTTGCAGGAGAATCATTGGTTGGTTTTCTATCGAAAAAACAAAAAGATGAGAAAGAGGTTATGCTATGTCTATGTTGTAGTGCCACGTTTGATAGATCAGCAGCTAAAGCATTCAAGGTGTCAAAAATTCAAAAAAAATTCAAAAAAATGTAAAAAAACAAGGGTTAAAGAAAAGGAGAAGAAAAGTATAAGCATGATTGTGAGTTAGGTTCAGAGGCCTTACAGTGTGTCTTAGAGGAAGTTCTATGTCCCTCAAGAAAACATTCCAACAAACAAGTGGTTTCGACCAGGGAATGAAGGATCCAATTCACATTTTAAGGAGTTTGAAGTGAGTAGTTTGGCACTTCGAAGGGGAGGAACCACTAAAGGTTCAAGGAAGGGTTATTATGACTATCAAAATCCTCCTTGGGTGATTCGAAACATGTCCAAAACCCAATGGAGATGGCATCATAGGATGAGGAAATATGCAATACTAGCAGTGCAACATAAAAATGTTGCAAGACCATCAATCTTTGACAAAATTAGTGAAGGCCCACCTCCAAGATTCGAAAAGAAAATCTCGATCAAGGATCAGAAGGACTCATTGGAAGCAATATGTGGAGTTATTTCGATCTTACCAGCGGAATACACAAAAGATTATCATAATAGGAATATCTTAAGTGATTATGCTAGAGAGGATTACTTCGATGGTCCTTGTTTAAGCCATAAGGTTGTTTGGGTTATGAAAGTTTCTTGTTTCACACTACATCAAAATGCTACAATTTTTTATCCACCCAATGAGGATATTAGATTGCACATGAAATCATTCCATTTGACTGCTATGATGAAGGACCAAATTATTAATAAGATCATGTTCGATAGAGGGGTTGCATTTAATATCCTGCCAAGGTCTATGCTGCGCAGATTTGGAAGGACGATTGAGGACTTGATTCCTCATAATATTGTAGTGTTGAACTTCTGCGAAAAACCTTCAGATTTTGAGGGAGTGATTTGTTTGGATGTTTCGGTAGGCAGTAGGAAGAGGCCTATGATTTTTTTGGTAATTTCATCACAAGCCAATTTTAATATGTTATTCGGAAGGGAATGGATACATGGAGTTGGTTTTTTCCTTTGACAATCCATCAAAAGTTGTTCTTTTGGAACAAGGATGGAAAACTAGAGATGGTTGAAGTAGATCAATCTTCGTATGGAATTTATGTTGCCTTTGCAAGTGAAGGCGATCAAGTAATGGCAAGTGTAACATCCCATTTTTCATAAACTAATTTAAAAAGAATTGTTATTTATAAATAAATAAAGTTTTAAAAAAAATGATCACGTTTTTTAAAGAAATAAATAATGAAAAATAATGGTTTGAAGAAAAAAAAAAGATATTTGATTTATTCATTTGATAGGGAATAAAATAAAGTTTTTTTTTTATAAAATATTAAAAATAAATAAATAGAGTAATAATAAGTTGTGTGTACCCTAAGTATAAATAGCGATGTTAGGTCAGTTTTAGACTGACGATGCCTTTTCTTTCTCTCATTTTCGTTTTCTCTCTTCTCTTCTCCAAAACCCTTTCTTTTTTCCGCAGCCCACAAAACTTATCTCAGAAAAACGATGATCTCGGATTCATTCACCGTTGGATCGTTGTGAAATTTGAGTACCACGTTCGGAACCAAATTCCGAGAATTCTCACCGTTGGGAATTGCAAAATCATGCCTAAGCTTAGAGGAAAACCCTTTGCACTGTAGCCTTTTATTTTCCCGCAGAAACCCAAAACTGTCTCGGTAAAACTATGATCTCGGTTTCGTTAACCGTTGGATTTTCATGAAATTTGGATATGTTGTTTGAAATTCAGTTGCACAGACTTTCAACATTGGGATTTGTGAGATAATATTCATGGAGGGAGAAAAAGGAATCGCATGAAGACAGTACAAGTGGAGGCTTCAATCTCTTCTCCGTCTCTCTGACGTTCGAGAATTCTATCGGAGCAGTCGGAGAAAAAACTTGAGGAATCTCAGGAAACTGCTAGAGATGCCGCTATCGCTGTCGGAAGACACGTGAGTCCGCTCAGAGGTAAGGGATGAGTTATTCATAATTGGGGGTTAGTGAGAACATGCGTAGGGATCCTTAAAGAACTAAATTTGGGTTTATTTTGGGATGTTTATTGAATTATAATTTTTCTTTATGATTATGAATGCAATATTATTGTGTTCTATGTACCAATTGATGTCCTGATGAGAATTGATTGATAAACTTGAGTGCTCTTGATGTCCTTGTGTTTAACCCATGATTTTGATTTATTGATTTTGATACAATTGTGAGAAACTATTTTAGAGGTTTTACATCCCATGTTGTGATAAAATCTTTTTGTATAAATTGTTATGTTGAGGTTATGAAATGATGATTCAAACTGTGAGTATGTGATAAATTGAACATGTGACAGATGATGAAATACATGTGTATTAAGATGAGATGTGTGTATTGAGTTATGAACTATGAACTGTGCAATCACACAATTGTAAGACCCTTTAAGGACGACGAGTATTGTGATGGGATCCACTATGAGAACCCGACGAGTTAAAATGATTTTGAAAACAATTGAGTAAATGTGTGTATTGCATAGTTCATAGATAAAGTGTATATGATTCATGAGGTGTGATAACATTTTAAATTGAGATTATACCATTGTGATTGGGATTAAGTGTATGTGATAAATTGAGTATGTATATGATTGAGATATATATGTGCATTGAAGTGTTGTGTGCATTGAGTTGTGAACTATGAATTGTACAATCACACGATCATAAGTCCCTTCAAGGGCGATGAGTTAATGCTAAGTCCCTTTTAGGGCGACGAGTTGATGTTAAGTCCCTTTTAGGACGACGAGTTAATGATAAGACCCTTAAAGGGCGACGAGTTAAAATTATTTTGAGAACAATTGAGGAGTCGTGTGTTTTGTATAGTTCATATATAGAGTCTGTGTGCTAAAATGTTTTCTGGGTTGGACCTGAATCAGGAGGGAGAGGCCCTGACGGACTCTTCGGAGTGTAGGCCTTGGGGGTCACACGGTTTGAGTGTTCCTTTAAGCCTATGTTGATCCCATATGGTTGGAGTATTCTCGCAAAACACTGTGACCCTGACTGGTCTCCCTATGATATTACCTAGTGAGAGTGACTTGACTTGCTAGTGTGTGGTTTGTCTTGTCATGTACTCCTAGGCGCCTGGCGAGGTTTTTCACTGACATGGTACCACATTGCATATAGGCTTGAGTCTTAGCATAAATGTTGCATACGCTTGCTAATTGTTTATTATGAAATTGGTGTTATTATGTCTTGATCGGAGTGTGTGATTCTTGGGTATTATGATTGATGATTGAAAAGTGAATTTTGAATGACAAAGTGATGAAATAATGTGAGATATGCTAAGTAAATTGTATTTGGCTACTATATGTTGTCTTCTTTCTCTCTAGTAGTTAGGAATGTGATAACTCACTCCCGGTTTGTTGTTTGTATTTGGATCCTGTGATGATCTTGAACTTTGTGTTCGGGGGAGCAGATGAATAGGTGGATGACTATGAAGAACCTCATGCTAGAGGACACGGGAACATAACGCTCTGATAGGATGTGACATTAGGATATAGGTTCTATATTAATTGTATGAAGCTTAGACGACCTTGTTTGAGCCGAGATGACTTTATTATTTATTTGGACAAGTTTGAATATGATGTAGAAGAAAGTGAATGTGAGCCTTTTATCCCTTTGAAAGGCTTGTATTTAAAAATGTTTTAAAAATACTTTTAATTAATATTTGAATTTTTATTCCTTTATTAGTATATATGTGAGGGGTAGAGGGTGTCACAGCAAGGACCGCTCCGTTCGAAGTAGAAGATTCATTCCATGTGAATAACAAGTCAAGTGATAAAAATGACAAATTCTTTTGCTGGAATGTGAATAGATGTTTTTGTTGATTAACAAAGATTGTTTTGAGAGAAAGTAATTTCCTTATTACATGAGTTTAAGGATTGTTTCACATGGGAATATGAAGATATGCCTAGACTCAATTGAGAATTGGTGGAACATAGATTGTCAATCCGTGAAGGCAAAAAACCAACGAAGTAAGCACCAAGAAGATTGGCTCCTAATGTCTTAGAGACTATTAAAGCAGAGATCAAAAGGCTATTGAAGGCCAAGTTTATTCGAACTACAAGTTATGTTGATTGGATCTCTAATATTGTTCTTGTGATTAAAAAGAATGGAAAATGCGTGTATGTATAGATTTTAGAGATTTAAATGCAGCAACCCCTAAAGATGAATACTCCATGCCAATTGTTGATATGTTAATTGATTCGATAGTAGGCAAAAAAATTAAGTCTATTAGATGGCTATTCAGGATATAATCAAATATACATTGATGAAAAGATATATCTAAAACTACTTTTCAATGCCCAGGGGCACTTAGGAACATATGAATGGATAGTAATGTCATTTGGTTTGAAAAATAATGGTTGAACACATCAAAGAGCAATGAATCTTATCTTTCATGACTTGATTAAAAAATTCATGCATGTTTATATAGATGTTGTTGTTGTAAAATCAGAATCGAAAGATAATCCTTGACCATTTGAGATTATCATTAGAAAGAATGAGACAACATGGATTGAAAATGAATCCATTAAAATATGCTTTTGGTGTATCTACAGGTGAATTCTTGGGTTTTGTTATCCATAAAAAAGGAATTGAAGTAGATAAAAATAAGGCAAAAGCCATTTTGGAGACTTCCCCTCCAAAGAATAAAAAACAACTTCTATCATTATTAGGTAAAGTGAATTTTCTTAGAAGATTCATTTCTAATCTGTCAGGAAAAACTAAAGTGTTTTCACCTTTACTCGGGTTAAAGAATGAAGTTGAATTTTAATAGGAAAAGGAACACCAAGAAGCTTTTGATGACATTAAAAGATATCTTGCAAATCCACTAATTCTAGTGTCTCTTGTGAAAGGAAAAGACTTGAGATTGTACATTGCAACATCAAATTCGACTATTGCAAGCATGCTGGTGCAAGAGGATGATAATGACATAGAATGTGTTGTTTATTATCTAAGTCAAATTCTTAATGATGCTAAAATTAGATACAGTGCCATAGAAAAATTGTGCTTATGTTTGTATTATTCTTGTACTAAACTCATGTATTATATAAAACCTTTCAATGTTCAAGTACTTTCTCATAACAATGTTATTAAATTTATGTTGTCTAAATCCATTTTGCACAATAGAATATGGAAATGGACTCTTGCATTAAATAAGTTTTCCCTTACTTTTGTGCCATTAAAAGCTATGAAAGGCCAAGTTGTAGTTGGTTTTTTGGCTGATCATACAAACATCAAAATATTGGAATGCTATATAGGAATTAAAACTTGGATATTATATTTCGATGGATTGAAACATGTAAATGAGGTAGGAATTGGTGTTATTTTAATTTCCCCAAGTGATATACCCGTGAAGATCCTGTTTGAAATACAACCTGTTTGTTCCAACAATGAAGTAGAATATGAGGCTTTGCTAGTCGGTTTGGAAACATTACTAAATTTAGGTGTAAAACATGTTCTGATTAGAGGAGATTCTAAGTTAGTCATCAATCAATTAACTTATAAATTTAAATGCATAAAAAGTAATTTACTGAAGTATTTTTCATATGCATCTAAGTTATTGGCTCGATTTGAAGAGGTTGAATTCAAACAAGGGTTTCAAGAACAAAACAAGGAAGCTAATGATTTGGCTTAAATTGCATCTCGCAATAAGTTAAGTAAACAAAATTTTGAAGCATTGACAATTGTCAAAGAAAAATTACATGAACAGATAGAAATTTTAAATATTGATGTGGTGACAATTCATAATTGGAAAAAGCCTTTGTTAGAATATCTTCAAAATCCTAATCTATATGTTGATTGAAAAACAAAATATAAGGTTGTCAATTATGTCATGCTTGGAGGTGAGTTGTATAAAAAGAGTATGGATGGAGTCTTATTAAAATGTTTGGGAGAATTAGAAGCTTATATAGCTTTGGCTGCAACCCATGAAGGAATTTATGGTTCTCACCAAGCTGGTGAAACAATGAAGTGGATGTTATTTCGACAAGGTTATTATTGGCACTATTTTGAAGGATTTAATTAATTATGCAAAATCATGTGAAGAGTGCCAAAAGCGTAGTCCCATACAACAGTTCCAGCAAGTGAGTTATATTCAATAACAAAACCTTGATATAGTTGGTATAGCATCATATGTACAAAATTCTTTGCTTGGAGTCAAATAAGTCAATCGAGCCCCTTCGATCTTAAGTTTAAGATGACTAGGGATATCTTGTTCAGGGGTTATGTGATTGGCTAAGATGACATTTAATCGTAATTTCACAATCCACAGAGGTCCAACTATGGGTTTCATTTTTCCTGGGGTGTCCATAATCTCGACAGTTTTTTCCTTCACCATGTAAACCGAGGCTAATAGGAATTTACCAAGGCAAATATCTTCTCCAATATGAAGAGCTTAGGCTAAATTGTAACTATACATTGGAATTTGGAGAGAACGAGTACAAATGAGGTGTGAAGATACCTAAGACGTCAAGAAAGCTATGTGTTCTACATCAGAATTTTCTTTTGTATCTTTCACATTCTTCTCAATAAAAGCCCCATAGGACTTAGCACTAAAGTCTATGTCTATTTCAACTCTTTCAATCTAGTCCTCGAATAAACCTAAAACATAAGTTTTGCCTAAGGGATTAAGGCCAGTAATAACAACTATGTCTAATAAAGTTAAGCTAGTTGGACCATAAAGGAGTTCCAGTGCATGTAAACTACGATTCCAGAACATGAATGAGGCCATCAACATAGGTATATCCAAACTTACAATATCTTACTTGCTTAATTGGATTAAGTCGTAAAGTGTTCTTCTAGTGTTAGGATTTTTTGGCTTCTACCCTAGCAAGCCAATTAAAGAAGGTTTTTCTATCCTTTGGAGGGGAAGCCCTAAAAATACCACTTTTCTCCTTCAAAAAATTACTCCTAATAGTTTCTTTATGAACTATGGGTACTCGTCCTTATGAGTGGGAAACCAAGAATCAATGGCTTCATAATCCAACTCAGGTCGATACGGACTTGCAAAGAAAATTTCTTTAGAGTTGAAGAAAGTTGGAAGTAGTACCTAAGTTTCCCACACTTTCTTGCATTCCTCTTTATGCCCAGGAATTGAGAGTAACTCTAGGACTTGGTTTGATTCCATTGAAGACACACTATCGGTGTTGGTAGTGGTGTGCTCCTCCCAGTGTTAGCAGAAGCATCTTGCTCTGTGATGTTGGTGCATTGAGAGGAAGCAACCATTGTTGATAGGAAGGTATAAGAGAAGAGAAGAGGAGTCATAAGAGAGAAAGAACTCAAGTGTGCGAAGTAAGGGTATCAAGGAAGTAGTGGGAATGCCATTGATGTTTGAGTTTGGTATATATATAGTTTAAAAGATTAAAAATTTTCAAAATTTGAATAATTTAAATATCTTTAAAACTAATGATATGATTGTAAGACACATTAGTAGGGTAGGCTGTTACAGGCGTAAAATAGGTAGCCATTTCCTATCGGTTAGTGTAAAAATTGCAACCATGATTAGATGATGTTTCCAACACATTAAAGGTTGATTAGACAATATATTAAAGTAATATCTGAATAGTTGTTACAAAAATATTACATTCTTGAAAGATCTTACTCAAATACACTATTTTTGGGGTCATTTGTTACCTTTGTTATGTAAACTTTGATTAAGTTAGGGAAATCAATTTCTGATGTACTTGTATAGAGATGAATAGAAGGATCCTTTCAAAAGTAATCAAAATATGGCAAAAATTCGAGAAACTAAAGTATGTAATCGAAGGACATTATTTCGATTGGGATTAAGAATTTTGAGAATTTCATTTACACGTGTGGGATTGGAAAGCACTGAGAAGCAAGTATATTTTTCGACAAATCGAATTACTAGTTGGAATGGGTGCGGAGAAGTTATGCGAAGACAATTAGTAGTATTAGATCAATGTATATAGGAATATCTTACATGTGTTGAAATCATATAATTCAACCGTTAGTATTAGATGTCTATAAATAAAATTGTTGATTCCCAATTTCGGGAAATTGAAACACAATCACTTAAGTTCTAAAAACACCAACACATCTACCATCGAAATTGGCAAAAAGATTCAACAACTCATCATGTATATATTCAATTTACATCTTTTATGAATTCATGTCTGTTTATTTTACTGCACATTTCTAAACCTTGAACTCTTTCCAATCTTCATTTCTTCTCAAAACTTTACTTTTTTTCAATCCCTATTTCTTATTATTATCGAAATTACTTAGAAACTAATCATTAAATCGAAAACACTTTTATCAAAGTTATTCTATTATCTTATGAATTACAACATTATTATAATTCAAATGGATATGTTTATCGAAATTATAATCATGATTTGCATTAAATATTAAATAATTCTCTATTAAGTTGAAAACTATGAACTTATTGCTTGTTTAACCAAAAAGAACTCACAATCGAAAAATGGATTCTGTCTCATCCTTAAATATTTATTTGTTAATAGAGTTATTTAGTGAAAATTCCTTTACTATTTTGAAAATACTTTCCTTTTAAGGAATAGATATAATTTTCTTGATTAACAATAATAAATCTTAAATTACTATTATTTCCTTAAACCTACACAACAAAATACAATGGGTTTTGTGTCCTTAATTATTGGGGTACACACACACATATAGAGAAGAGAGGGGGGGGGGGGGGGGATCAAATTATATTGTTGTAGTATTATATTTACATATTATCAAGATTGTTCGTGTCAAATTTTGTCAAAATTAAATAACAATAAGAAGATAATCAAATGATCTATATTTTAGTATATTTTGAAATGTTTATATTACATCGATTTTAGTTTATATGAACAAAGTAACATATGATTTAATATTAATATGAAATTTTGTTATGTGATCTATGTGGAAAAAAACTATCAATCTAGTGATGAGTTTTAAGAAAACATTATGTTGAAAGTTATAAAATAATATAATAGTTATCAAAGTTATCTTGGTATAATTTGATCTCTCAATAAATAAATATAGATATATATATATATATATATATATATATATATATATTAGTAAATTAAAAATATTAAATTAAACAAAAACAAATACAATGTTATTTATTTTAAAGATAATTAAATTCACTTTACGAGAATTTCATCTTACATGTGTGTGTATAATTATAAGTGAGCATCACATGTAAAAAAGGAAAATAAAATAAAATAACTTAATATGCTTTTGAACATCCCGCATGTTTAAAGAATGTGAGTGTTAAATATTTAAAATGATTTTTCAGAGGAAATATTAAAAATTATTAGTGCCGATAACACTCGTACTCGGCTAAGAAAAAAAAAAAGTAAACGAATGTAAAGTGGGGGAACAGGGGGCAGGTCACCTTTTTTGTTTGTTTGTTTAATAGGTTTAAACAAGAATTTGAAATAGGTAGCATGAGACACACAGAAAGGAATTTGAAATTAATGCACGTGTAAAAAGAAGAAAAATATATTTTGATTTTGTATAGTAGTTGATATCATTTTATATAATTTTCAATTAAGATATATAATTAGAAATGTTGAAATGAGTTATTTATTATAGAAAAGATGTTAACACCTTATGATACTAGTCATCAAGATAGTTATTTCTAATTAATCAAATAAATTATTTTTAATTTTTAAAATATTTATCTCACCCTAATATAAAATAACTATGACAAAGGAAAAATTTTTTTTAACGGAAATCAAATTTTATTATTATTTTTGGAAAAGAGAGTTAATGTTATATTTTTTATATTTTATATTTATTGAACTTTAGGATTTCTACATTGTCACAATTCATAAGTCATAAAATATAAATCTACAAAAGATTACACCTAAGCCAATTTTCAGAAACAAATCAATTTATTTTTGTTTAAATTTTTATTTTCTAGAGAATGTGTTAATATTTTTCGAAGAAATCTATGAAAGAGTGAATGAATTAATTTTAAAAAACAGAATGAACACCTATTCATTAATAAAAAAAAAACTCCTAAACTATTTATCCTTTTTATTTAAACACACACAAAAAAGAAACTACTAAGAAATTCACGTCTACGCTAATGAAAGGAAAGAATTAAAAAAAGGACATTTATTTAAAACTAAAAAGAATGTAGAGCTTTTAGAAGGCAAATCTTACCGCAACATCTGCATACATAGACAAAAGAAATGAGTAAAAAAAGAGGGCTAAATAGTTATTTTCATTCTTGAATGTGTAGAGCAGTGAGAAATTCATCTCGAAAGATGAAAAATTCAAATTTTAGTTCCTAAAGGGAAAAAAAGTGCGACAAATCCATCAATCCGTTAACTTTCGTCCGTTACCATTAATGAAAGAGACTATGTGACACATATGGATAAAAATATCACAAAAATGATTGCCAACATGACAACTGAATAGATTGGACTAAAATGTTAGTAAGTTTTTATTAGACCAAAATGTCAGTAAATTTTCATTAGATTAATTTGTCAGACCCCAAATTTCGTTTCATTTAGGGGTAAAATATAATTTAATCTTCATTTTCCCTTTCTTTTTTTATCGTTGCAACATAACATTACAATAAATACTTTAAAAAATAGGAAAGCAAACATAAGTTAGAATAAACATAATAATAAGCATGATATTGATTAATAAGTATAATTTGTTTGTTGGTCTGAAATTTCTATTGTGGCAGCATTAGGTAGTGACAAAATCAAGTTGTGTTTCATTCTTTATAAGGATTAATTTAATGATTGTGCATTTTTGTTTGAGTCTCATATTTTGGGTAAGGTACTGTCACATTACACGTCTTAGAGCAACAGAAAGATTATGCTTATTAATCAATATCATGTTTATTATTTTCTTTGTTCTAACTTATGCTTGCTTTCCTATTTTTTAAGTGTTTATTGTAATATTATGCTTACAACGATAAAAAAGGGGAAAATATGAAGATTAAATTATATTTTACTCTTAAATGAAACAAAATTTAGGGTCTGACAAATTAGTCCAATGAAAACTTATTGACATTTTGGTCCAATGAAGACTTACAAATATTTTAGTCCAATCTATTCAGCATCCATGTTGATAATCATTTTTGTGACATTTTCATTTCTATGTGTCATATAGGCTCTTTTATTAACAGTAACGGACGAAAGTTGACAAATGGATGAATTTGTCGCACTATTTTTTCATTTTCGGGGCCTAAAATTTGAATTTCCTTCTTTTGGGGACAAATTTGTTAGCGTTCTACATATTCAGGGATGAAAATGACTATTCAGCCAAAAAAGAAATAAAACAAGATTCATTCACATGAGCTAAGAACTAATTAACTAGACTTTGGAAATGCAATGGGAACGTAATGAGTGACATGTTAAGACTAGAAGTGTATAACAACAAGTTCAAAAGGGTGTAGGATCAAGTGGCCTCAGAATAATTAAGAAGGGGGGGGGGGTTGAATTAATTATTAATGAACCTTTACTAATTAAAAATCTATCATTCTTAATGTTACTAGATTCAATTAGGATTTTACTATAATGTTAAGAAAGTAAAGAACAGAAATAGAAACTTAACCAAAAGTGAAAGCGGTAATTAAAGTGCACAACGAAAATTAAAGAGTGTAGGGAAGAAGAAGACAAACACAAGAGTTTTATACTGGTTCGGTAACAACCCGTGCCTACATCCAGTCCCCAAGCGACCTGCGGTCCTTGAGATTTCTTTTCAACCTTGTAAAATCCTTTACAAGCAAAGATCCACAAGGGATGTACCCTCCCTTGTTCTCTTTGAACAACCAAGTGGATGTACCCTCCACTTGAACCGATCCACAAGAGATGTACCCTCTCTTGTTCTCAGTTACAACAACCTAAGTAGATGTACCCTCTACTTGTACCACAAAGGATGTACCCTCCAATGTGTTAAGACAAAGTTCTCAGGCGGTTAGTCCTTTGAAACTTTGTGAAGGGGAAACAAAAGAATTCTCAGACGGTTAGTCCTTTGAAATCTTTTGTTTAAGGGAAAGGGAAGAATCAAAAGAATTCTCAGATTGTGTCGTTTTGAATTCTTTGAAAAGGGAGAAGGGAGACACAAAAGAATTCAGGTCGTTAGTCCTTTGTTCTTTTGGAAAAGGGAGAAGAGAGACACAAAAAGAATTCAGGCGGTTAGTCCTTGGCGAATTCTTTTTGGCAAAGGAAGAAGAGAATGAAAAAGATGAATAACACACTTTTGTTTTCTGTGAAAGAGCAAGGTTTGGAAACTAGAAAACTCAGAAAGCTTTTGGAAAAGGAAGAAGAAGAAGAAGTTCAAGAAGATGTTCAAAGAGATTCAAAGGTTGTAAAAGAATATATGAAAAAGTTATAAGTAATTGTTTTTTTTAAATGCAAGTCAAGGTCTTGCTTTTATAGACTCTTTATGTCTGGTCAAGAAAACCATTGGAAGAGTTATGACCTTGAGAAAACCTGAAAACCATTGGAAGAGTTATATCTTTTGATTTTTATTCAAAACTTTTCACTGGTAATCAATTACCAAAACCATGTAATCGATTACACAAAGCTTTTTATGAAAGGATATGACTCTTCACAATTGATTTTGAATTTCAACGTTCAGATACACTGGTAATCGATTACCAATATCTTGTAATCAATTACACCATTTTGAAATCAATTGGAACGTTGCAAATTCAGTTAAAAGCTTTTGAAATCAAATTTTGCTACTGGTAATCGATTACAGAAAACTGGTAATCGATTACCAGAGAGTAAAAACTCTGGTAACTTAGAAAATTTTGAGAAAAACTCTTTTAAAAAACAAAATTGTGCTATGTTTGTTTTTTGAAAAATATTTTCAATACTTCCCTTGTGAAGTCTTCTTGATTTTTTCTCTTGAATCTTGAATTCATCTTCTCTTGAATCTTGAAATCAAACTTCTCTTGAATCTTGAAATCAAACTTCTCTTGATTTCTTCTCATGAAGCTTGAAATTAAACTTGATCTTGAACTTGTTGACTCAATCTTGAAATCATTCTTTGGGCTTTTTGTCATCATCTTTGTCATTATCAAAACTACTTGAATCATGAGGCTTGCTTCTACAAAGGGTTCCAATGGTAATGCTTCATAAACATAAGTGCTCAAGTATTAGTGGAAAATTCATTCTATACCAATAACTGCAATATCCTTTTTAGTTAATTAACAACACCGAAATTCAAAGAACCATAAGCTGAAAGCATCTTTTATACCAGCCTCTACACACATATCAATTTGAGTCACCATAATAATCAACAAAAAGTAAACAAAAACCACCACTTAGAAACTCATGAAAATAGTCCAAGGTTCAAATTCATTTGGAGGTCATGCTAAACAAGAATAAACATAACCTTGTTGTGATAGAACAACAGTCTATATATGCTACTACTTGTTGTTGAGTTTGTTGCGTTGCATACTAATATATACACTCTTCAAAACAACATACTGTTAAACATGTGTAAATTATCTTTGAATTCATGAATGAAAATTAGTCTTTCTATCATCACATTAATAAGTTAGGTAAAAATAAAAAAGGGTATAATCAGATGCATTTATCATTTAAAATAGTTAGATTAGCACCATCTCAAGCATCAAAATTATATAGACAAGTCATATTTGATTTATGTACTGCAAAAACACAAAAGTGATAACTAACACAACACCTATTTATATGAATATATTAACTAATAAACACATAAAGATATAAAGGTAGTGGGTCATTCATTCCATCATATAGCTTAAGGGTAGCAAGAATAAAACAAAAGGTTTCAACCCACTAACATCACCAACCATGACAATCTAACATTGTATTGCCATTCATGGAACATCAAACGAATTTGTAGTATGAGACATTCTTTAAAAGATAATTGTGTGATAAAAGAAAACCACTGGTAATTAAAATGGATTACCAATTTGAAGTTTCCCTTATATTAAGAGTTTAATCCCAAAATACAAGGTAAGTTCTTCTTTTAGAAGAGAAAATTACAACAAGTTCTTCCACTCAAAATTCCCTTGCCCTTTTCACATAAAAAACTCTGAGCAGAATCTATCCCCTCCATCTTAGGAAGAAAAGTGTCCCCCTTCCCCTTGGTATCTTCATCTTCTTATATCAGAAAGTAAGAGTCATTGTTGATCTACCACCAAAGGGACTTGCATGTTGTAGCTTCCAATGGACTCTGAGTCTTTCAAGCCATTTTTGAGCTCTATTTGGTTTGTCCTAGTCTCTGCTTCTTCCATTTCGAGTCTATCCCCATATACCTTTTAAAGAGAAACTCTCGCTCAAGCTTGGTGTGCGGTGTGGCTGAGATTGCGTGAAAAAAGTGCATTTGGAGGTTGTGAAGGTTGAATGTTGGACATAGAAGGTTGTGCAGGGGCATGGGTTGTAGTTGTGCGAAGGCTAAGGTATTCTTTGATGCATGAGTGAGTGGGGTTCAAAGTGGGTTTGGGTTGTGGATGCTAGGTCATGGGTATTTGAGTTAAGTTAATTTCAATGGACTAATGGGTCAATATAGCTCTTGATTTAATTGGGTTTTTCCAACAAGTGAAAATTAGAAAGGAGTGAAAGTTTGTCTCTTTTTTCCTTTTATTTTATTTATATTTTTAATTTTCATTTTTTCTTCCCCTTTTTTTATAACTGTTTTTCATTTATTTCCTTCATTTTTTGTCTCAATAATTTAAATAATTTGAACAAATTTGGGTGTTAACCGTTACCCCACTCTACTTAAATTTTACTAGATAATATGAATAATTGATATTTTCATATTATCGTGGTAAAAATAAGTAAAGATATGAACTCTAATTTTGTTTGGAACTTGAAACAAAAAAGCAGTGAGCACAAGGACCTAAGATGCGGTGGGCACGATGACCCAATATGCAGTAGGTGTAAATACCCGAGATAATGAGGATATGAATACCCTAATACAATGGGTGCGAATACCATAATACAGTGGGTGTGAATACCCAAGATGTTGTGTGTGTGAATACCCAAGATGTCAAAGGTGTGAATACCATATATGCAATGGGTCTGAATACCCTAATATGCAGTGGGTATGAATACCTTATATGTTGTGGGCGTGAATACCTGATATGCAATGGGTTTGAGTACCTGATATGTTGTAAGTGTGAATACCAGAGATATTGAGAGTGTGAATACCCAAGATGTTAGTAGGTGTGCATACTCGAGATGTAGTGAGTATGGATACCTTGATATGTAGTGGGTGTGAATACCAAAGATGTTGTGGGTGTGAATACCAGATATGTTGAGGGTGTGAATACCTTATATGTAGTGGGTATGAATACCTTGATATGCAATGGGTGTGATTACCCAAGATGTTGATGGTGTGAATACCCTATATGCAGGTGTCAAATAGGTACCATACTTTGGCAAAGCATAAACATGAAAGAGATTGATGTGAAGCTTGATATGTAGGATTATGAATGAAACACATGTGGTGCAAGCAAAAGGCTCAAAGGCCTAATTAGATGTAATGACAAGACAACAAGGTAATTTTCTTTGAGAATGAAATGGTGGGCTGAATACCCAAAATGTTGTCTTGGGTGTGAATACCTGATACGTACAAATAGGGTAAACGTCGAACCACCTCTGGCATGAAAATTAAGATTTGACAATATGCGATGCAAGATAATTGAATTAATGGATGACATGCATAATGAAAATGGGCATGTTACACATTTTTCCAACCTTTGGCCCTTTTAGGTTATGAGTTCCTCATCATTCATAGAAGAGTCAAAATCCAATTTTCTTTGATCTTCTGTATTCTTTAAAACATGTCGGAGACCTCTTTCAAGTTAGACTATGGCTAATATTATTCAACATTTGAACCATCAATTGACCATTACCCATTTCAAAGTTGGTTAAAGAATCACCATATTTGTCATGACTTTAAAATGCATTGATTATAATTATAATGCTCTTTAACAATAATTGCATGTTTCACTCTTGGCATGTCACATGATGAAATAACATGAAGAAGCAATAAGTATTAGGCAAGGATGAAAGTATTTTTATTACTTTGTGAAGGAAATTGCAGATACAAGAGCAAGTTTTGTGTGAAAGCAAAATGATAGATGCAACAAAATCATCAGACATATGGTCAAAGAGGAGTAATAAATGGAACATCTAGAGTAATAATGTTAATTCCCATGTCTACAACTTTGAGAGTCCCATATGCTAGCTTTTTGAAAATGTTAGATGCTTTGGTAAACCCATTATGCACCCATATGCTTTAGCTTTCAAGGCTCTGTACACTTTCCATGTACCTTAATGCTTTCATTGGTCACCATCTCAATACATTAACTTGCCCCAGTCTCAAGTCTTTGATGCAATCCTTCCTAGTAAGTGGCTCTAAGTTTTGCCTAGGCTGCTTATTCAAGTTTTCATACTAGTAAGCATCTTTCTTTTTTTCTTTTTTCATATAACCTTACCTTTTTCCTAAGCTTCTCTTTTTGAGTTTTTAGCCGTTCAGTTTACTCTAACTTTTTCCAAGGCTACCTTTTCAGGTTTTCAACTCAACAAACCTTTTTTCATTTTTAGGCATAATATTTCTTGACTACATATGAGTTCACAAGAAGGGGTAAGTCTTCACCATCCATACTTGTAAGGATCAACACTCCTCCTGAAAAGGCCTTCTTCACTACATAAGGTCCTTTGTAATTTGGATTCCATTTCCCTCTATGATTTTTGTTGGTTAGCAGGATTTTCTTGAGCATCAATTCCTCTTCTTGAAATTCTCGAAGATGAACCTTCTTGTCATGAGCTTTTTCATCCCTTTTTGATATAATTGGTCATGGCATAAGGCAATCAATATTTTTTCTTTAATGACATTCAATTGATCGTAATGAACTTGAACCCACTCAGCCTCCTCAAGCTTGGTTTTTGCCAATACTCATAGCGAAAGGATTTCTACCTTCATGGGGAGTACAACTTCTATCCCATACACTAAAGAATATGGAGTTGCCTCATTTGAGGTGCGTACTAAGGCACGATAGCCATGCGGTGCAAAGGGAAGCATGTCATGTCAATCCTTCTTGATATTCTTGTTTGCTGCTTCTACCACCCCATTCATTTTTTGGCGATATGGCAAAGAATTGTGATGTTGTATCTTGAAGCTATCGCACAATTCTTTCATCATTTTGTTGTTCAAATTGGTCCCATTATTAGTAATAATGTGGCTTGGCAGACCATATCAATAGATCAAATCCCTTTTGATGAATCTGACCACTACATTCCTTGTTACACTAGCATAAGATGCTACTTCAATCCATTTAGTGAAATAATCAATGGAAACTAGGATGAAACGATGCCCCATTCAATGCCTTAGGTTCAATTGGACAAATCACATCTATCCCCACATCGAGAATGGCCATGGTGCAACCAAAACATTCAAGGATGTTAATGGTGCATGGATATTATCAGCATATGTTTGACATTCATGGCATTTTCTCACATGATTGCAACAATCAACTTCCATGGTCAACTAATAGTAGCCAACCCTGAGAAACTTTCTCACCATCTCATGTCCATTTGCTTGTGTTCCAAATGAGTTTTCGTGGGCTTCTCCCACTATCTTCTTGGCCTTAATCGTGTCAACATATTTGAGCAACACCATGTTATGGTTCCTTTTGTAAAGCACATCATCATTCAAGAAGAATCCTATTGGCAACCTCCTTAGGGTCTTTTATCATTTTCTGAAGTGTTGGGAGGATACTCTTTATCTTTCATGCAATGATGGATATCATAAAACCACGACCTCTCATCTGGTTCT
Source organism: Glycine soja (assembly GCF_004193775.1). Classification (NCBI taxonomy): domain Eukaryota; kingdom Viridiplantae; phylum Streptophyta; class Magnoliopsida; order Fabales; family Fabaceae; genus Glycine; species Glycine soja. Next base: position 16,522,055 of record NC_041019.1, read on the forward strand.
TCTACTGCTTGGTAGTAAGTTGGTTAATCCCATTTCTGAATTTTTATTAGTGGCACATCTCTTTCTCAACTTATCCCAAACGTTGAAGATGGAGTAGTGGGAGCATCAACCAATTGATTATTCTCATGAGGGATGTGATGTAAAGTAATTTCACCACACTATTCCATCATTCTTTTAATGTAAGAGTGATATAAGATTAATTTCACATCTCAAACCTTCCATTTGCCTTTGAGTTGATGAATAACTAGGGCCAAGTCCCCAAACACCTATAAGATTCTACCTTTGAATTCGATTGTTGCTCTAACCCCCATCGCACAAGCTTCATACTCTGCCACATTATTGGTACAGTCAAAACCCAACCTTGCTGTGAATGGGATTAATTGATTCATAGGAGAAATTAACATTGCCCTAATTTCGTACCCCGGTGCATTGGAAGCTCCATCAAATAACATGGTCCATTTTCCCTCATCCTTATATTTTCCAACTTCAAATAATGCCAATATGTCTTCATCTAGGAACTCGCATTGCATTGATTGGTAGTCTTCTATAGGATAATGAACCAAGTATTCTGCTAGTGAGTTTCCTTTTGTAGCTTTTTGGGTGACATAAACAATATCATACTCTAACAGTAACACTTGCCAGCGAGCAATTCAACTGGTTAAAGCAAGCTTCTCAAATATATACTTGATTGGATCCATTTTGGAGACTAACCAAGTGGTGTGAGACAACATATATTGCCTCAGCCTGCATGTAGACCAAGCCAAAACACAACATGTCTGCTCCAACAAGAGTATCTATTTTCACAATCTATAAATTTCTTGCTCAAATAATAAATGACATGCTCCTTTCTACCAGATTCATCGTGTTGCCTTAGTACATAACCCACGAGAGATACCATGAGAGACTAGAAAAGAAAAAAAGGGTTTATACTCCCCAGTCAGATTGGACACTTTTATTTTTAGTATTAAGTTGTAATTCAACCATGGACTTAAAGGTTTGAAAAACAAATAGAGTTTTACCTTTAAATTTAACAAGAAATATCCAAGTGTATCCGGAAAAAGCATCAATAAAGGACACATAGTATTTAAAGCCAACATATGAAGTTAAATGAGAAGATCCCCACAGGTCTGTAAAAATAAGCTCCAAAGGAAAGTATACAGAAGTAAAAGAGTGAGAGGACAATCGGTGAGACTTTCCCATACAACATGAGGAGCAAAAGTCTAGAAAAAAAATTATTAGATGAGGAAATGTTACAATGATTGAAGTCTGACTTCATGGCATGGCTATTAGGATGACCCAACCTAGCATGCCACAAACTAACATTGCTAGGAGATGAAATTACAAGATTAGAAACTACATTAGGAATTTTATTGGCAGCAATATCTACACTAGACCAGCAATTGTATGTAGTTGAGCTAACAGGTGAAGCTGAAGTGGACAACAATAGAGAAGAATGGTCTTGAAGCGTGAGATTATGAAAGGAGTAAATGTAACATCCCAATTTTTTCGTAAATAAATTTAAAAAGTTTTTTAGTAATAAATAAATAAATAAATAAATATAGAGCAAATAATAGGCTGAGTACCCTAGGTATAAATAGTTATGTTAAGTTAGCTGTCTCCTTTTGGCCTCATTTTCGTTTTTCCCCTTCTCCTCTCAAAACCCTTTCTTTTTCCCGCAGCCCACCAAACCAGTCTCAGAAAAACGACGATCTCGAACCCGTTCACCGTTGGATCATCGTGAAATTTGAGTATAATGTTCGCAACACAATTCCGAGCATTCTCACCGTTGGAAATTTTGATATCATGTCTGAACTGAGAGAAAAACCCTTCGCATTGTAGCATTTTCTTTCCCGCAGAAACCCAGAGCTGTCTTGGTAAAATTACGATCCCGGTTTCGTTAACCGTTGGATTATTGTGAAATTTGGATATGTTGTTCGAAATTCAATTCCGCACGCTTCCACCGTTGAGATTTGCGAGATAATATTCATGGAGGGAGAAAAAGGAATCGTATGAAGACAGTATAAGTGGAGGTTTCAATCTCTTCTCCGTCTCTCTAATGTTTGAGAATTCTATCGGAGCAGTCGGATGAATAATTGAAAGAATTTCCGGGAACCGCTAGAGATGTTGCTATCGCTGGCTGAAGACACGTGAGCCCGCTTAGAGGTAAGGGATGAGTTATTCACAGTTGGGGATTAGTGAGAACATGTGTAGGGATCCTTAGAGGATTAAATTGGGATTTTATTTTGGGATGTTTGTTAAATTGCAATTTTCCTTTATGATTATAAATAAAATATTGATGTCCTAATGAAAATTGTTTGATAAATTGTGCTCTTGATATTTATATATTTTGACCTATGATTTTGATATAAGTGTGTAATATTATTTGAGGGGTTTTAGTTCTCATGTTGTGATAGTCTTTTGTATAAATTGCTATATTGAGGATATGAAATGATGATTCAAATTGTGAGTATGTGATGAATTGTGGAATAACATGTGCTTTGAGATTATAATATTGTTATTGAGATTGAGTATAAGTGTAATGTTGAATATGTGTTAATTTGTGAGATACGTGAAAACATGTGATGGTGGATTGTGACACTATGAGAGGTGAAATTGTGAATGAGTTTTAGTTGTGGATAAGTGTGTAGTTAACACTTGATGTGAAATTACTTGTGTTATAAGCTATGAATTGTACAATAACCCGACCAGTGTTATCTTGAGAAAAGTGTAAATGCGCAGTGTTAAAGAGAAAGTGTAGGTTTCCTATTTAGGAACCAGTGTTAAAGAGAAAGTGTAGGTTCCTATTTAGGAACCAGTGTTAAATTGTAGCGCAATATGTTGTACGTGTTTAAGACACGAGTGTGAGGTCGTGAGTATTGTATAATTCACTAGCAATGTCTGTGTGCTAAAATGATTTTAGGGGTTGGACCTGAATCAGGAGGGAGAGGCCCTGACGGACTCTTCGGAGTGTAGGCCTTGGGGGTCATCGGGTTTGAGTGCTCCTTTAAGTCTATGCTGATCCCATATGGTTGGAGCATTCTCGCAAAACATCGTGACCCTGACTGGTCTCCCTATGATCTTACTTAGTGAGAGTGACCTGACAAACCCATTGTGTGGTGTGTCTTGTTATGTACTCCTAAGCGCCCCAGGGTGGTTTTTCACTGACATGGTACCACATTGCATATAGAATTGAGTCTTAGCATAACTATTGCATATGCTTGCTAATTGATGTGTTATTATATCTTGATCGAAGTGTGGGATTCTTGTGTAATGTGATTGATAATTGAAAAGTGAATTTTGAATGACGAAGTGGTGAAGTTACGTGAGCTATGTTTAAGCAAGTGGTATCTCATTTATATAATATGTATATTTAATTGTCTTGTTTCTCTATTAGCTAGGAATGTGATAACTCACTCCCTGTGTGTTGTTGTGTTTGGATCCTGTGATGATCTTGAACTTGTGTTCGGGGGAGCAGATGAATAGGTGGATGACTATGAAGAACCTCATGCTAGAGGACACGGGAACACCACGCTCTGATAGGATGTGACATTAGGATATAGGTTTTATATTAATTGTATGAGACTTATATGACTTTCTTTGAGTCGAGATGACTTTATTATTTATTTGGACAAGTTTGAATATGATGTAGAAGAAAGTGAATGTGAGCCTTTTACCCATTTGAAAAGCTTGTATTTAAAAATGTTTTAAAAATACTTTTAATTAATATTTGAATTTTTTATTCCTTTATTAATATATATGTGAGGGGTAGAGGGTGTTACAGTAAAGACCATTAGCACTAACAACTCCATGAAGAAAGACTTTATTGGTCCCCTAAGTTTTAACAAGACATAAGTGAGGATGGAACTCAAAGAAAACAAAATTATCTTTAGCAAATTGACTCACACTCATTAATTTTTTTGTTATTGAAGGAACATGTAATAATTTGTGAAGTTTAAAAGTGATTTGAGAGTCATTAGGAGACACAAATGAAGAGGAACTAGCAGCAAAATACTTAAACATTCACCATTCCCTATAAAAATTTGATCAGGTTCATCAAAGTGAGTATATTGCTTGATGTTCTGTGGTTTGCCAGTTACATGAAAGCTAGCACCAGAATCTGGAATCCATGTGGAGTTAGCATGTCCATTTCCATGAGAAGTGGAATTGGTAAGCATAGCATTTGGGTGAGTTGATGCTAGAGCAGCAGTTCCAAATTTGTATTTGGGATTAACCCAAGTACTAGAGGTTCTGACAGAACCAGAGGAGTAAGGAATGGGTTGGAGTGTTGCTGGGTCAAAGAAAGTAAGTGTTCCATGAGACTGAAAACTCATGTCAGACCTAAAGTGACAAACATTTCTAGTGTGATCATACTTAAGACAAATTTGACACTGAAAATTGACAAATTTGCCACTATCTCGACCCTTGCTGGAGCCACCACTCTTACGACCGGCACACTACCACCACCACCACGATCAGCAAAGCAAATAATCGAGTTAAATAATTACCCTTAAGAAATTACGTGTAACACCAAACCTGATATCCTAAACGACTTCGAGGGGATGCTAGTAACACTGCTAGTCATTTAATGAAATAAAGATGACAACATACCTTAAAATAAATTAAAAGTGAGAAAACATCTTTGTTTGCTTGGAAGGAGCTCTTAATTATTATTAACATCCTTAGCAACAAGATTTTTTTTTCTCTGTCCGCAACAGAGAGAGCATAGCAGGAATAAGGTCGGAGGATGTTAAAGCAGAGGCTTGAATAGAGTAAGATTCTCCATAAAAAGCAGGCTTGGGAACAGTAGAGTCATGAATATAGGGAAGTAATGTTAAAATATTATCCATAACTACACAACGCAATTTCAATGGCCCCTCAACTTAGACGAGGAAAAAAAAAGGCTAAAGTAAAAATTGATTTAGATGCAATCACATCAACCATGTGCAATAATTTGTCAAAAATAAAAAATAAAATAAAATAAAATGTGAAGTAGCAGTTCATGAATACAAGGCTTCCACTGATGATCAATTGAAACACACTGAATTGCAACTGCCTAATGCCATGAATCGAGAGGTGATTCATTGCTTTCACTCTGAAGAGTCAGATACATCTTCACAAAAAAATAGATCTACCTATAAAGATTACATTCTTCCCCTTTAAAGGGGTATGTGACAATCATCTATTTTAAGCTCGTGGTTTTACAATACAAAAGTGAACCTCTATTTCTGAACAAATTAACACGCCAACTCCATCACAAGGCTACAATAACTGAAGATACCTTTGTGCTATTGAGAGTGTGTCGGAAGAACAATTCCAAATCCAGGTAAAAAAATCGTCCATATTTGCTTCTCTACAGCACTGGATAACATGCTTAATGAAATGCAACCAGCCTAAATCTATCTTAAAGAATTCCCTTGGAAATGCTAGATGTTGCATTTATCTTTAGCGAGCGCTCAGGGATGTAGGTAACACCTGTTTAGACCATAATGTAAATCCATGAGAACCTGTGCAATAACATAATGTGCATTTTGCATCTTGATTACCACTATATGCATAGCAAGCAAACTGTTTCTGATGAAGAATGAAACAGAATGCACCAAATAAACCAAACTTCTTTATATCAATGACTAGTCCCAAACAGAACTGTACATAAAAAGGACCCAAATGAGTGTCTGGCACAGAAGTATCACACCTAGGGGATGCCAAAACAAGACCTTAATAAATGCATGACTAAAATTGCTGTGCCCAAAGATAGAATTTTTTGTTATGCCCATGAGTCATGAGCGATTCTTCAAATCAATCATAACAGTCATAGAATTAACAGACGTTTAGGCAGCAGTTCATCAATTCATTACTAAGTATTGACCAAATAATTCTTGGATAGAAGCTCAAGCATTAAGAAGTAAAAGTCTCATGATCTGTACCTTTTTCCATGACATCAATTTGCAAAGAGTCGAGTGTAATTATGCCATCGGTCAATGGAAGTAGCTCAAGCTTAATGGTGGCTGTGGATTGAGACGGGATACATCTGATGTGGCCAATACATGGTTTTAAATTAATCAGTGTTAGTTTTAACAAAATCATAGAAATATCAGTGAGAGCTGAAATATTACCCGAGTGGAACTCTACTCTGCAGCCAAAGATGTGTACAACTTAGGCCAGAACTAGCAATGACATCATCATTCATTGAAACTGACTCAGGTCTGACATCATCATTTTGCTTCTCATTGTCTTTTATAAGAGAAGTAAAGCTCCCCCCCTGGATGGCACCAACATGTCTTTCAACATTTATCCTTCCTAAAAACTCTTTGAAACCAATAAAAGGACTCATTGGACTAGTGGGTGAACTCAGAGAAACCACTGACGGGGGTGAAGTAAATGAGGCAGGAGCAAGCACTGTCAGTGTTAGATCTTCAGATGTCAAATTTGAAGCTTGAAGAGTTAAAACCTGATAAATAAGAAACAATTAAACTAATCAAATTGTAATTCAAGTAGGAAAAATATTCAAAACAAACTAAATATGAGCTCCAATGCAAAGCCCTAACTCAAGATAGTCAATAGTGAAAACATATATTGACCTGCACAGGAAGTTGAGAATTTCTTTCATAAGGTCCAGGAGACTCTCCGGACATCTCAGATGCAACAGAGATTATAATATCCCTCGATGAACGTGGTTGCCAACTGGTTGCTTGCTTAAAGAATAATCTTGATGCTATATTTAGCATAAAAACAAGGAGAAAACAACTAATTAGCACCTTAGCAACTACTAGATAATACACCAACAACCAAGGAGACAAAAAAGCTTACCCGTATAATTGCATCGACAAGACACCATAATTGCATACTGATCGTCAATTGAAGCAATCTTTGTTCTGTCAGGACTCTTGGAGGAAAGACTTGATTTTGCTGAGTTTGGAGATTGCACCTTTGAAAACTGAGAGCTTTCATCCTGAGCCTTTAAATTCTTTGACATAGAAGTTGCAGGTTTAAGGATAAAAGAATGCTCTTCACCTCTCCTGTAATTAGAAACTTCTAGTCAGATCATGTGATGATGATTAGAGCTAATTGCATAAATGATATACCAAATTCTGAATTTCACCAACCATATTTACTAGTACTAAGCATTTTCGGTCATTTTTTAATAGTTAATCAGATTGATAAACTCAAAAAAGATACAAACTCATACATTCCAGGAGAGGGGATGAAGCAAGGGATTGGTGGGATTCAATCCCTTCCTTACTCAACCAAAAGTTAAAAATACATTTCCCCCAAATCTGCAAGGGCAGGGGAAGTTTATTCTATTGCTAAACATTAAAATATTTCACAATATTATCCTTGTCGTAACCTTTACTTTCTAGCATGTCATGTCCTCCAACAATTCACCATTCAGATGGTCAAATAAGAAAAAGAAGTAAATTCAATTACAGTAGTGTAATACACATTAGTCTCAAAATAATAAATACAGATATATCACAGGATTGTTATTAAGCTTTTTAATAAAATTCAAAGGTCATATATATATCACCCTTACTTTCCCCATACTGTCAATAGCAAGACTCCCCTCCATTTCCTAAACTTATATGGTACTAAAGAAAATTTAACGCCTTTCCTACACTATTATTATTGGTGTTCTCATTTGCATAATGAGCCCACACACATGGATAGCTTATAAGCCATTTTGAAACAATTTTCCCCCTCTTTTGCAGGGTTGGGTTGGGTCACTCAGTACAAGCACACATAACTGAATAACCAAAGGCACATGCAGCATGGTATTATACAGGATTATTAAAATCTTTTAAATAAAATTCAACGGTAACAATGAAATTTTACGTTTCTACTCTTCCTGTTAGAACTAATATGTCTTTTGTATTTTGTTTATGTACTTTTATATTACTTTATGCTTGTACTGTCCTTTCTTGTCTTCTCTTTTTCCTTGATGTATCCGTTTGTTCAGTGCACCCCTTTCTTCTCTTGTAATCAATCACCTTGTATCAATATATATAAAAGTATTTTGGTTAGGACTCAAGCTTTACCAAAATAGAACTCTAAAGTCTCAAGTTGGTATCAGAGCAGGAATGGTCCCGCTTTGGAGTATCATCTTGTTCTGTTGTTGTCAGCGGTTAGGTGCACCTCGTAGAGCATGACCTAACCTAAGTGATTTCGAGAGCAAAAGCTCTCTCACGCTCTTTCACGCGCCAGTACAGTCAGCGCTGCTATTGGGCGCGTGAATCTCAAGCGCCATCGTCTTGTCACCGGAACGCCACTGCGCCTACACGATTGTCTTTGTCGGCTCATTCTGGACCCAGTACAATCCCTGTTTGGCTCTAGTTCTCACATCCGAAAAGTGGGTCTACAATCCACCCCTTGTTCATTTGGTTCTTGCACACCGATAATTTCCTGTGCTTGATAAATGGCATCTGCAAATCCTACCTAGGTTAGCTTTGTTATTCTTAGCCAGTCCCAAGCCCGGATAAAAGGAGAGGGTTGTGTTAGGCTTTCGACGGCCAACGTAAAACTTTGTCGAATCTCTATGACATGAATCAATTACGTAATAATGTGAATGCTAGGTCGTTGTCCGGAAGCAACGCGCTGTATGGCTCGAGTACAGTGTCAAAAGAGCAAGGGCCGCTGCATCGCCGCCCGGATGTAGTGAAAAGTAAGCAAGGGTTCCCACATTTTCGTGAACGGGTGTGGGTAAAGAAGCTAGTTCATGACAGGAGGATTCGCTTTGGTACATGGAATATAGGCACACTTACTGGAAAATCTATGGAAATAGTGGATGTTATGGTGAGGAGGAAGATCAATTTTATGTGCCTACAAGAAACTAAGTGGACAGGTGAAAAAGCGAAAGAATTAGACAACTCGGGATTTAAGCTGTGGTATACGGGAAAACTTAGATTAAGAAATGGGGTAGGGATTATTGTGGACAAGGAGTGGAAGAAGGATGTCGTGAATGTAAGAAGAGTAGGAGATCGTATCATAGCCTTAAAATTGGTAGTGGGACAGGACACCTTTAATGTTATTAGTGGGTACGCACCTCAAGTTGGGTTAGCAGAACACTTTAAGGTAAAATTTTAGGAGGATCTAGAAGGGGTACTTCAGGATATACCCCAAGGAGAGAAAGTTTTCCTAGGAGGGGATCTCAATGGACATGTAGGTAGCGTGGCTAGAGGTTTTGAGGGGGTGCATGGGGGTTTTGGCCTAGGGGAGATGAATGGGGAGGGTAAATCCATCTTGGAGTTTTCGGAGGCTTTGGATCTTTCTATAGCCAATACATGGTTTAAGAAAAGAGCGGAACATCTTATCACTTACAAAAGTGGAGGGACATGTTCTCAGATAGATTTCTTTCTTATCAGGAAGTCTGATAGGAAGTATTGCTTGAACTGTAAAGTTATCCCGGAAGAGAGCTTGACTACCCAACATAGAGTTTTGGTCATGGATGTAAGAATTAGAGATAGGGCAAAGAGAAGAAGTCCTATGGTAGCACCAAGGATCAAATGGTGGCACTTGAAGGGTGAGAAACAAGGAATTTTCCAACAAAAGATATGGGAGGGATGGTGTGGACAATCACAAGGAAGTGCAAATGATATGTGGAACAAGATGTCCCAAGAGATTATTAAAGTGGCTAAAGAGACGTTGGGTGAATCTAGAGGTTTTGGACCTAGGGGTAAAGAATCGTGGTGGTGGAATGAAAGTGTTCAGAGCAAAGTTAGAGTAAAAAAGGAGTGTTTCAAGGAGTGGTCTAGGTGTAGAAATTCTGAAACTTGGGATAAGTATAAGATAGCTAGAAATGAAACCAAAAAGGCGGTGAGTGAGGCAAGAGCCCAAGCTTTTGACGGACTATACCAAGCTCTAGGAACCAGGGACGGAGAAAGATCTATATATAGGCTTGCTAAGGGTAGAGAGAGGAAGACTAGAGATTTGGATCAAGTAAAGTGTGTTAAGGATGAAGAAGGCAAAATCTTAGTGCATGAAAAAGATATCAAGGAAAGGTGGAAGGCGTATTTCCACAACTTATTTAATGATGGATATGGATATGACTCTAGCAGTCTAGACACAAGAGAAGAGGACCGGAACTATAAGTACTATCGTCGGATTCAGAAACAGGAAGTAAAGGAAGCGTTGAAAAGAATGAGTAACGGTAAGGCGGTGGGGCCAGACAACATACCTATTGAAGTGTGGAAAACTCTTGGAGATAGAGGTCTTGAGTGGCTCACCAAACTCTTTAATGAAATTATGAGGTCAAAACGCATGCCGGAGGAATGGAGGAGAAGCACGTTAGTGCCAATCTATAAGAACAAGGGGGATATACAAAATTGTGCAAATTATAGGGGAATCAAGCTCATGAGTCATACCATGAAATTATGGGAAAGAGTGATCGAACGGAGATTAAGAAAGGAGACTCAAGTTACTGAGAATCAATTTGGTTTCATGCCGGGAAGGTCGACCATGGAAGCGATCTATTTATTACGGCGGGTGATGGAGCAATATCGCATGGACCAACAAGACTTGCACTTGATTTTTATTGACTTGGAGAAAGCGTATGATAGAGTGCCTAGAGAGATTTTGTGGAAAGCTCTAGAGAAGAAAGGGGTTAGGGTTGCATATATTCGAGCTATCCAAGATATGTATGATAGGGTATCGACTAGTGTTAGGACACAGGGTGGAGAGTCAGACGATTTTCCCATCACAATTGGTTTGCATCAAGGGTCAACCCTTAGCCCCTACCTTTTTACCTTAATTCTGGATGTCCTCACGGAACAAATCCAAGAGATAGCGCCGAGATGCATGCTTTTTGCAGATGACATAGTCCTCCTTGGAGAGTCGAGGGAGGAGTTGAATGAGAGGTTGGAAACTTGGAGACGAGCTCTAGAAACACATGGTTTTCGCCTAAGCAGAAGCAAATCGGAGTATATGGAATGTAAGTTCAACAAAAGAAGGAGGGTTTCTAACTCAGAGGTGAAAATAGGAGACCATATTATCCCTCAAGTCACACGGTTTAAATATCTTGGGTCTGTAATACAGGATGATGGAGAAATTGAAGGGGATGTGAATCATCGCATTCAAGCAGGATGGATGAAATGGAGAAAAGCATCGGGGGTGTTATGTGATGCAAAGGTACCGATCAAGCTAAAGGGAAAGTTTTATCGGACTGCGGTAAGACCGGCAATTTTGTACGGAACAGAATGTTGGGCGGTCAAGAGCCAACATGAGAATAAAGTAGGTGTAGCGGAGATGAGGATGTTGCGGTGGATGTGTGGTAAGACTCGACAGGATAAAATTAGAAACGAAGCTATTAGAGAGAGGGTTGGAGTAGCGCCTATTGTAGAGAAGATGGTGGAAAATAGACTTAGGTGGTTTGGGCATGTAGAGAGAAGACCGGTAGACTCTGTAGTGAGGAGAGTAGACCAGATGGAGAGAAGGCAAACAATTCGAGGCAGAGGAAGACCCAAAAAGACTATAAGAGAGGTTATCAAAAAGGATCTCGAACTTAATGATTTGGATAAATAAAAGTATGGTACTTGATAGAACATTATGGCGGAAGTTGATCCATGTAGCCGACCCCACCTAGTGGGATAAGGCGTTGTTGTTGTTGTTGTTGATAAATGGCATCTGCAGGGTCTTCTGCAACTACTTCCTCCAGTAGCCCTATTTCTCCCTTCTCTACAACTCCCTCGATCACAACTGAGAAACTCAACTGGAAAAACTATCGGGCCTAGTCTGATTCAATTGAGATGTGGTTCCATGGTCAAGGACACCATGATCATTTGGAGAAGGAAGTGAATGAAGTCCCTGTTGAGAATAGAGCTGTGGCAGAAACTAGACTGCCAGCTATGTACTATTCTATGCAATCTGTAGACCCTGAGTTGCTAGAGATACTTAGGTCATTCAAGACCTGTTCTTCTTTTTGGAGGAATGCCCAAGATGTTTTTGCTAATGACATTCAACATCTGTTTGATTCAACTCAGAAGGTTGTTTCCCTCCAACAGACCAACCATGATATGATTTTGCACATGGTTAAAGCTAGAGCTATAGTTGAAGAATTGAAAGTATTCCTAGTATGTGATTCTGCAGAATAAATGAAGAGGCTTGATAAACTATTTATGGTTTTGATCTTGTGGAGTTTGCATTCAGATTATGATCATGTGCATGATCAAATTCTGTCTGGTGACCACATTCCTTAAATGAACAGCTTAGTCACTAGACTTCTCCATGTTCCTACTTTGGTGAAAGGTAATGCAGCTGCAGCTGTTGAGACTTCGGCCATGGTTGCCTCTCGTGGTAGGGGTAGAGGGGGTCGTGGTAATAGAGGAGAAGGGTGTGGTGGTAGAGGGGGTCATGGTAAGCTGTGGTGTTCTTATTGTGGAAAAGAAAACCATACTCAAAATAAGTGTTATGACCTACATGGTTGGCCTGATAAGGCAGCAAATGTCTCTACATCTGAAAAGGCTGAATCTCGATTTTCTGGGGAAGAATATCAGGAGTGCCTGTTGCTGAAATCTAGCAGCCAAGCTCAATCATCTTCAGTACCAAGTGTTACAACAGCCTGCATTTCACAATCTGTGGAAGGTCAAGGTCCATGGATAGTTGATTCAAGTGCTTCCTATCACATTTCTAGTTATAATTCTTTGTTTTCCTCTATCTCCTCACCTTATTACATTAGCCAATGGGTCCAAAGACGCATCTCAAGGAATTGGTCAAGTTCCTTTTTCTCCCTCTTTGAATTTAAATTTTGTTTTATATATTCCTAATTGTCCTTATAGCCTAATTTCTTTATGCCAGTTGACTCGTTCCTTAAATTGCTCAGTAACATTTGACGTTGATTCCTTTGTTATACAGGACTGTGGTACAAGCTGGCTGATTGGCATAGAACATGAATCACAAGGCCTTTACTACTTGGAAACCAGCCCTTCTGTGTCCTGTTTTACTTCTTCGTCTCCAAAGCTTTTGCATGATCATCTAAGTCACCCAAGTCTTGCAAAATTAAAGATAATGGTTCCAAGTCTTAGCAAGTTACAAATATTAGATTGTGAATCTCGTCACTTAGGCAAACATGTTAGATCATCCTTTCCAAAGCAAGTTGAAAAAAGATGTAACTTGGTTTTTTCTACCACTCATTCAAATATTTGGGGACCAAGCCGTGTAATATCTTTTGGTTTCAGATATTTTGTTACATTTATTGATGAATATTCTTGATGTACTTGGATTTATTTAATGAAAGACAGATCTGAACTTTTGTCTATTTTCATGGGAAGATCATTAAAATTCTTAGAAGTTACAATGCAAAGGAATATTTCTCTTCAGAACTTTCTTCCTTTTTGTCCTCACAAGGAATCCTACATCAATCCACATGTTCACACACACCACAACAAAATGGAATAGCTAAAAGGAAAAATAGACATCTGATTGAGACTGCATGAACCCTGTTGATTGATGCAAAATGTCCTTGTTCACCATTGGGGTGATGCAATCCTCACTAGCTGTTTTTTAATAAATAGTATGCCTTCCTCATCTCTTGATAACAAAATTCCCCACTCTAATTATCATTCCTAATGAACCTATTAGAGTACAAGTGTGAGGTGAAGTCCCACATTGAGTAAAAGTGAAAAAGTTGAGCATCATGTAAGTGAGGAGAAGACCCATAAACCTGAGCCTTAAGGTTTTGAGTTAAAGTGTGACATCAAGTTTCCTTATGTGGTTGTTCATGGCCCATTGGTGTAAATTTCTCCGGTGTTTACTCCCCTCGAATTCCCCAACAACTGGTATCAGAGCTGATGGTTTGACTTGGTGACCGGCTCAGACGAGTGAGATGGCGGCAATGGATCCTTAGTCTTGAGGATCCCTTGTATCGAAAGTCTTTCTGGCGGTGGGTCCAGGCAGCGTGTCCCGTTGGTGGAACGGTGGTGCAAGTGCCGCAAGTACCTAGAGCATGTGGGCTCTAATGGCTACCATGGAATACTCGTGGATGGTAATGACTTCCGCTTGAGGGGGAGACTACCATGTGAAAGAGACTCACACTTGAGGGGGAGAGTATTGGAGTACAAGTGTGAGGTGAAGTCCCAAATCAAGTAGAAGTGAAAAAGTTGAGCACCATGTAAGTGAGGAAAAGACCCATAAACCTAAGCCTTAAGATTTTGAATTAAAGTGTGGTGTCAAGTTCCCTTATGTGGTTGCTCATGACTCATTGGTGTAAATTTCTCCGGTGTTTACTCCCCTCGAATTCCCCAACAACTGAACTCTTGTATCATGTTTCTCCCAAAGTCTTTGGTTGTACATGTTTTGTTCATGATGTTTCTCTAAGTCTTGATAAGCTCTCAGTAAGAGCTATCAAATGTGTGTTTCTTGGTTATTCACGCCTTCAAAAGGGATACAAATGTTACTCTCCAACCACCGGGAGATACTACATGTCAACTGATGTTACCTTCTTTGAAGAAACCATGTTCTTCTCCAAACGAAAGTCCAACTCTACACAACAGGTTTTGCCTATTCCTTATCTCGGTCCAGTGGTACCTTCTACTCATACAACATCAAATCAAGGAGAAATTCAACCCATTTCTCCAATCAGCCATCAAGCTAAATTATCTCCATCTTCTATTTCTACATTCCAGAGAAGGACACAAAGAGCTAGTTCCATAGTGCAAGAAGATTCTCTTGATTCATGCCCTTTCTCCTCAGCTAATCCTACAAGGAATCCTTTTCCATCATCACTTTCTCTTGATGTAGACTCAGGTTGGCCTATTGCCCTTCAAAAAAGGTATTCAATCTACTCAAAACCCTCATCCAATTTACTTGAGTTACCACCATTTGTCTCCTTCATATTTCTCCTTTTATTTCCTCTGTCTTCTATTACTATTCCCAAAAATGTTTATGAAGCACTTACTCTCCCTGGATGGCGACAAGCCATGATTGTTGAGATGCAAGCTCTTGAACATAGTGGTACATGGGAGTTAGTTCCTCTTCCTCCTAGGAAGAAGGCGGTTGGCTGTCAATGGGTATATGCTGTCAAGGTTGGTCCTAATGGTGAAATTGATCGTCTTAAGGCTCGTTGGTAGCCAAAGGTTACACTCAAATATATGGTCTTTGATTATGGGGATACTTTTTCTATTGTGGCCAAAATCACTATTGTTCACCTTTTTCTTGCCATGGCTGCCATTTGTCATTAGCCTCTTCACCAGTTAGACATTAAAAATGTTTTTCTTCATGGTGAGTTGGAGATCTATATGGAGCAACTTCCTAGGTTTGTTGCTCAGGGGGAGTCTGATTTGGTTTGCAAACTTCATCAATCTCTTTATGGGCTTAAACAATCTCCAAGAGCTCAGTTTGGAAAATTTATTCATGTTGTATAGAGTTTTGGGATGAAACAAAGTGAAGCAGATCACTCTGTTTTTTATTGTCACACTTCCCTTGGTAAATGTGTTTACTTGGTTGTTTATGTTGATGATATAGTGATAACAGGAAATGATGATTCTAAAATCTCCCAGTTGAAACATTTGTTTAGCCACTTTCAAACCAAGGATCTTGGCCGCCTAAAGTACTTCCTCGGTATAGAGGTGGCTCAATCCAAGGAAGGCATTATTATCTCCCAAAGGAAGTATGCTTTGGATATTTTGGAAGAGACATGCACGATTAACTGCAGACACATTGATAGTCCCATGGATCCAAATCAAAAGTTAATGGTGGATCAAGGTGAACCATATTCAAACCCGGAGAGATAAAATATTAGTAGGGAAACTCATCTACCTTACAATTACCAGGCCTGACATTTCTTTTGCAGTGGGAATTGTTAGTCAGTTTATGCAGGCTCCTCATGTTGATCACTGGAATGTTGTTCTTCGCATTCTCAGTTATATCAAGAAGACTCTAGGACAGGGACTGTTGTATGAAGATAAAGGAGACACTCAAATTTCAGGATATTGTGATGCTGATTGGGCAGGGACGCTCTACTACAGGATATTGTGTATCTATTGGAGGAAATGTTGTCTCTTGGAAGAGCAAGAGGCAGAATCATGTTGCCAGATCAAGTGCAGAAGCAGAATACAGGGCTATGGCTTCAGTCACGTGTGAATTAGTGTGGATCAAACAACTTATTCTAGAGCTAAAATTCTGTGAAGTTCAGCCAATGAAGTTGTATTGTGATAATCAGGCAGCCCTCCGTATTGCCTCTAATCCAGTGTTTCATGAGAGAACCAAGCATATAGAGATTGACAGTCATTTTGTGAGAGAGAAGTAGCTGTCCAAGGAGATTGCTACAGAGTTTGTCAGCTCAAATAATCAACTAGCAGATATTTTGACTAAATCTTTAAGGGGGCCTCGGATTGATTTCATATGTTCCAAGCTTGGAGCATACAATTTATATGCTCCAACTTGAGGGGGAGTGTTAGAACTAATATGTCTCTTGTATTTTGTTTATGTAGTTTTATATTACTTTATGCTTGTACTGTCCTTTCTTGTCTTTCCTTTTTCCTTTTTCTCTGCTCTAGCCGTTTGTTAGTGTAGTCTACACCCCTTTCTTCTCTAGTACTCAATGACCTTGTGTCAATATATATAAAAGTCTTTTGACTGAGTGTTAGGACTCGAACTTTACTAAAATAGAACTCTAAAGTCTCAAATCTTCCAAAGCAAGATTACCACATTCCTAAACCTACATGGCAATAAAGAAAATTTAATGCCTTTTTCACATCAATAAGTAGCAATATTCATAGTATTGAACCCATAGTCCCATACTCGGCGATATCTTACATGGCATCATGAAACAAACATATGTAACTGAAAAACCTGGGGTGTATACAGCATGATATTAGACAAGTAACAATACAAAAAACAATAAGATTCTTGAAAAAAAACAAAAACCTGAGGGCTAAATTTGGTAAAGAATGGTCATTTCCAGCTTCAATACATGCAATTGGTAATGATGATGGTGGTCCACTTTTTGTAGCCTCTTCATAAACTATGGTTATGGCATCTATAAATATCACAATACCTGGAACATGTGCAGGAGCAACATTCTGGAGAACAACTAATGAAATATTAATAAAAACAGAAGCAGAAAATAATTAACAGTACAATCCCCCCCCCCCCCCCCCAAAAAAAAAAAAAAAAGAAAAGCATGAAGGTGTAATATTCAACAAAAATAAAGGTAAATATGCCAGATAATTTGGTTCAGTGACATTATAGTTCAAACCTTTATCTGAACGCACAGAAGATCCTCTGAATTACAGTCAGCTGCAAAGGAATGAATCTCTACAGGTTGTATTATTTCAAATTTCCTTCTCCACCTTCTTCCAGGTGTGTAGATACCTTCTAATCCACAGCAAACGGAAAACCTTTCTCGCTCCAATGAAACACCTCGAAAAGATAAAAGTTCTTCTACTCCATTTTTTTTCCTTAATTTCTGAGATGGGAATTGATCCCAATCTTCAATGTCAAAGCTTGGCTTAGAACTAGCTGCTTTTAAAGGAGGATTTGGTGCATTTGTATTTTGAGGTAATGCTGACATTGAGTAACTTCTGAAATGGCTGCCAAAGGAAAATAATTGAGAGCCAGGTGATGCTGAAGAATTGGACCTCTGAGAGGTGTTACCGATTCCTGAATTCAAAGAAAATTGAGGAGGAGATAGCGGGCGAGAAGCAAGGGGGAGAGTGTTATCTAATGGAAGTATCCATTTTAATAGTGCTCCACATGGATCCTGATTTGTGTGAACTGAATTGTTCTGGTTCTCAGAAGACAATATTTTATCCTGATACTTTTCGTATTGGAGAATTTCTATGCAAGGGTCTCTAAGAAAATCAACACCAACATTCACCTGTAAAAGAACCTGGATCCTTCCAAACAGGAAAATAGAATCAGATCAGTAATCCAAGTAATGAGAATGGCCAGCATAATTAGGAGTATATCACAAGACAAAATTTTCATAAAGATTTCAGAGGTATTACAGAGGCAAGGCATATGCCACTAAAATATATTTGAAATTTAACATAAGCTTAAGTAAAATGAAGACAACAGACCAAGGTTCTAGCCAGTAGCAGTGAGTGAAAGACTAGAGTGAAGCAATACCTACACATCACAAAAGGTATGTTCCAGAAATCTAAATTATGACGATAATACACAGGTCAATATACTCCACAACAGCCCAAGTACCACATAGAAATATTTGGCTCCAAAAGCCCCAGAGAAATATAAAATAGTGTAGTTACAAGAAGAATCAAAGCAGAGCATGCAATAAACTCAAAGCACAATATCACCTAGATAAGTAAGATTTTATACAGTTCTACTAAATGATTTTCAATGAGTTTTACAAATGACAAGCACCCAAGAACTTGGGGAAACCTCCCATAAAAGCTAGCTGTTAAGGGGGGAGAACCAAGCCACTTACTTAAATACTCCACCAAGCATCCCACACTACTCAGTGTGGGACTTAGGCACCCCATAACATCTGAGTCCTTATCAACAAAAAGGATGAACAAATGAACTGGATGGTAGACGATAAACTCATAGCACAACATCATCCAGATGCAGTAAAGTTTTATACATTTTTGCTAAATGATTTTCCATGAATTTTGTAAACAAGATTAACAAATGAATTAGATGCCAAATAGATTGTCTGTGTTGCAAGCTGCAGAAATAGAAAAATGAAGCAGCCAAAGGGGAAGAAGAAAACTTATAAGGCTCAGTCCCAAATTTAACTAAAAAGTAGTACTCCATCTGACACATGAAAATGAATGAACATGTTCATAGTTACCGAAATTTTATGGCACATACCACTATGTCTCCATTTGGTAGGGCACAACAATTGACAGAATTTCTCGCCACTCCACCAGAAATAGTTGCATCAAAATTTGCTCTATCAATAACTGCACTAATAGAAGATGCATTTTTTGCGGTGTCTTTAATTTCAAATGATGAGATCCTTTGCCCATTTAGTTCAGAGTAGGACTTTTCTGAAGAACCTCGTTTAGACCAAAGCGGCTCATCAGACTCAGAAATCCTTGCAAAGAAATGAGAACTCTCAAATTTTTCCAGCAACAATGCAGTTTGTCTTTTGTGAACCTCCATCCTTAGAAGGGATTCACCAGCAGAAGCATCCGCCGGGTGATCAGTCTTCACTTTTTCCAATTTATCCTCTTTCTGCTCTTGTTTGCTAGGACTCAGTTGCCCTTCTCCAGATACCGAATCATTTCTGTTTTCAACATTTCCATTTTCTTTGTCAGAACTGTGACCCATGCCATTCTTACTCATCACAGCAGCAACTTTAAATGGAGTAATAATCTCTGTATCCTGCTTACAAGCAGACAGGCACGCTAGGATATGAACTTGTTCACCTGAATTCCAAATATAAATTAGATCCTATCAACTTCCCTTGTGACCTGTTAGACCAAATCAGGCATCTAAACACCAAGATTCATGTACCAAAGAAGGAAAGAATCTTACCAGGAAAGAGAAAGGAACGATCTAGAGAGCGCAGGGACTGCATATCCGACACATGATTCCAGTTCTCAGGAAGTTCCTCTATAAAAATAAAAATTTAGAATCAGATGCATCACATCACATAAGCAAAAGAATCTCACCCATAACATCATCAAGTATAGACAAATATTGTGCCCTCATAACACTAAACTCTAAAACTTAAAACTGAATGCTAACAAAAACCATCTTGGTTGTATTTCACTTTTGTCCAAATCTCAGTTGTCACTTACCAGTAAACAGACACAGACAATACAGAATAAGGCCATCTTTGGATAAATTTTTCTATAGGCACTTGTAGATGGGAAAAGAAAAATAAGAAGGTAGAATGAATTAAACTTCTCTCATTAGTTAAAATTAGCTTATACACAAGTTAAAATCAACTTTTACATAAGCTAAATGAGAGAATTTCTATTGAAGCCGTAATGCATGAGTTGATTTTAATTTATGAGAAAACTCAATTCATTTTAATTTCTTATTTTCGTCTCTTGTAACTACTTATGCATAAATTTATCCAAACAGGGCCTAAACAGTTTCTTAGAATTTGAGTTTCGGTCTAACTCAACCATACAAAACCTGCTTCGGCATGTAAGGTGAGAGTTGCTCCCAGTTATATACACTACTTTGGCCATATCACTAGTTAATGTGGGATCTCCAACACACCCTCTCACACCGTGGACTGGAGAACTCAAGTGCGAAGTTCCCAGGATCAGTCATCTGCGGGTGGTCCGATAACATCCCAATAGGCCAATCAACAATCATTAGGAAAGACTCTCTCTCTCTCTCTCTCTCTCATACCATCTTACAATTTGGATTTGATACACTTCTTTCTACTAAGACCATATCACTAGCTGATGTGGGATTTCCAAAACAGTTCAATTCAATGCGATATTCTCCTTGATCTCACTCCCTTTAGTAGAACTAAAACGCACTACTACTCTCTAACCCCATTTCCTGTTTCATTAAACTAATCAACCAAACATTGTCTTAACTATAACAAAGCATAGAGACAAGTTCGTGTCAGTGTTGCAATACATACTGTAAGGAATGGTGATCCATCCTTCGTCTTCGGAAACATCCAGGTGCTTGGCCAAAACGGGAGCGTCATTTTTGGAACTCTGAGCGCCGTTTTCGCCCTCGAACTCTCCGTCGAAGTGCTCGACTTGGGCGTAGGGGTCGTCGGACATGAGACTCTCCAATGACGACGCGCCGTCTGTGGGGGGAGTCGTCGTCGTCATCACCGTCGTCGTTGGAGTCGCCGCCGTCGCCGTCGCCGTCGAAGAAGGCTTTTCCCTGTCGGAGTAGACGTGTGTGGTGGAGCGCATCAGGAAATTCATCTTTTGTGTGTTTGTTTGTTTGCTTGTTCCTCTGCGAATCAGAATCAGAAGGTGAGATGATAATAGCAAGGGTTTTGGTTTTGGTGAATGTTCAATTTGAGAAAGTGAAAATGAACTATGAAGTGGTTTTGAGTGAGGGAATGAGCGTGGATAGTGAAGGAGGAATTGGAAGATCTATGGTATGGAAGAGAATTAGAAGAAGAAGAATGAATACCTGATGAAGGATCCAACACAGTGAGAGAAAGAGACAGAGAATTTGCAGTTGCGAGAAGTGCAGACTTCAATCTCGATCTGATTCTGCTACACTCCTCTTCCACCTTGCAACACAATTTCTTTCTTAATTAACTACCAACAAACGCACCGTTTAGATCATCGCCAGCCTACCAAACCCTGCTCAATTTGGGGTGATTAGATGGGATTCGGATTTTTTTTCTCTAATCAAGTATATCATTCGCGGGATGCAATTATGTTGGAGTATAATAAAATTGTTATGAATGATAAAAAAAATTATATATTAAACATATATTAAAGATTTAAATTTGAGACTGAGATTAAATCGAAACAATCTCATACACGTTTTGTTGGTAGATGGGGTTTAAGTTTAATTTCATTTGAACAAATTACAAAACACCTCTAATTTTTATCAAATTACACATAATTCTACTTTTTTATTTTCCTATACTAACTTTCCTTTGAGTTTGAAAATATTACATAATATTCACTTATATGTTTAAAAAATATTACAATGATATTCTCTCAAATCTTACACTAACACTCCTGCAAAGAGGTAACTATAATGAATGAAAAACTATAATGAATGAAAAAGCAGAAGGTGTTTGTATAATTACACAAAATATTTAGGAATGTTGTTGTAATTTGCTCATTACCTTTTAAGAAAAATAATTAGGTGGTTTTTGGATTTTCTTTAATTACAATTTAAGGATTTTTGTTTTACACTTGTATCTCTTAATTATCAAATGATGAAGCACTTTTAAAATTGTCTTTTATTTTCATTTTAATCTTTGTAAGTTATAACTTTAAGAAAGACAAATCTTCTTAGAATAAGAAAAAAGACTACACATTAAAAATGTAAAATAATTTTATACTATTATGAAATTATATTTCATCAAATATGGTAAATTTGTCAACTTTTACATTTATTATCTTAAAAGTCATACCTCAAATGATTTCTAATTGGTTATAATGTAAAACCATTTTATATCAACAGAACATAGCTATGAAACTCTTTAAATTTAGCAAAATTTCAAAAATGTCCCTAAAACTATAATTCATTTCATCTACGTCCATAAATTTAATCACTCAATATCATTTTTGTCTCTAAACATATGCTAATATGATCACTTATGACATGTTGTACATAACTTTGAACTAAAATGAGTGCTCAATTACAGTTTAGGAGACTTTTTTGAATTTTGTCAATTCTAGGGACTAAAGTAACAATGAATCAAAATTTCAAGAATTTATCTCTTGTTTCTATTTGCGTGTACATCGATAGTAAGGGATAATGAATGGTTCCTAGTTTCTAACAAGCTACCTAATGACATTCGTGATGCGATCCTAAATATCAAGTCGCCCATGGGTTCAAATGAGGGAGATGAAGTTGTTTGGTCATTATTAAGAAATGGTAGCTTCTAGACTAGGTTGGCGTATGATAAGACCTGGGAAAAGGTTATTCCAACTTTTCCAGGTAATTTTACGACTATTTGGGCTTGGTCGAGTCAAAAGTGTATTCGTTTTTTTGCTAGGGTGGGTAACTAGGAAAATTCTGCCAACTAATGAGCTATGTGTGAGAAGAAATATGGCTTTTGAGGCCTCTTGTCTCCTATGCAGTAATGTTGTGGAGACTCTTGCTCATGCCTTGTGTGATTGTCCTAAGGTGAAGGAGGTCTGGATGAGACTCTTGGGGCACCATCAATTTCCAGATTCATGAAATTTGGATGCCCCTATTTTGGGTAAAAAAAAAATGATGTTTAAGTTGTGAATTTTGAGGGGAAAAAATTAATCAATTCATTTTTTTGGAAATTTTAGATTTTAAATAGAAAAAATATAAAAATATATATTTACTTAATGTTAAAATAACAAGATATAATTAACTTAATAAAAAATTTGAGACTTAATTGTAATTTTAGTCCCTTACATATTGAGATTATACAATTTTGGTTCCTTAAGTTTCAATTATGCGAATTAAGTTTTCTAACTTTATTTTTATTTACAATAAGTCTCTTTGTTACTCTTCCACTAAAATTTTAATTGATCCAAAGAAATTGAGAAAGCATTGGAGCCTAGAGTTCAAGCCTCCACCCTATACTTTAACAATAGTACTAAAACCACTAAGTCAATATGTTTGTTTGGTATATGTATGAAGAATATTGTTATATATTAGTTTTTGACTCATGTGATGTACGGGATAAATAATTTATTTGTGTGTTTATAGGGTAAATTTGTATTAAATAATATTTGTATAAGCAAAAGACATTTTTATTCATGCTTTTTTTTTATTGAACTATTTGTTTTGACACATAATAATAGGTAAAACATTCTAAAAATAAGTGAATTTAATAAAAGTAAGGCAACATGTATTATTGTTAATAAAACATGCATTACTTTTACAAAATTCAATTCTCACTATGCATTAAATACACCTTATCTTTTAGCTTGAAACTCTACATCAAGCTCTAATGAAACAAAAACAACATATTGAAATTGTTATATTAAACAGTCTGATCAATCTAAAAAGTAATACAAGATTTATTTAACTGCAATAGTTGATTGTATTTGATTTTCATTATGTTAAAGATTAGCTTTTCATGGTGATGATGAATTAATTGCATCAAGTAATAAGAAAAATTTTCTTGAACTTTTAAATTTTCTTACTAACCACAATGAAGTTTTGAAGAATACATGTGGAAATCTTAAGTTAATAGCTCCTTCAATACAAAAAGATATTGTTAGAGTGACTACCAATGAAACCACTAAAGTCATACTTGATGGTCTAGGAGATAAGTTGTTTGCTATTTTGATTGATGAAGCTCGAGATATTTGTTAAGGAGCAAATGGTTGTGGTTTTGCATTATGTGAATAAGAAAGGGCAAGTTATAGAGTGTTTTCCCGGTCTTGTTCATGTTCCTAACACTGATGTTCTATCATTAAAATTGGCTTTGGAATCATTATTTGCAAAATATGGGTTAAGCTTGTCAAGGTTGCGTAGACAAGGATATGATGGAGCAAGTAATATGCAAGGTGAATTTAATGGTTTCAAAAGCTTGATATTGAAAGAGAATTTGTTCTACATTCTATATTCATTGTTTTGCCCATCAACTTCAATGAGTTCTTGTTACATTGGCAAAAAAACATGTTCAAATTGCATTAATTGTTATTCAATTTAGTTGCTAATTTGTCTAATATTGTTGGAGCATCATGTAAGCACTGGGATATTTTTCGAAAAAGTCAAATTACAATAGTGAAAGAAGCATTGCAAAAAGGAGAAATCTCAAGTGAGCATGACTTGAATCAAGAGAGCAGGAAACACTAAATGAAGCTCACATTATGGTACATTACTTAGTTTAGTTTCTCTTTTTTCTTCCATGATTGATGTGCTTGAAATAATTGAAGAAGATGACATAAGTTTAGAGCAAAAGGCTAAAATATGTGCTTTGTTAAATTCTGTGCAAGCTTTTGAATTTGTTTTCATCTTGCACTTGATGAAAAATATTCTAGGAATTACTCATGAGTTTTCTCAAGCATTACAAAGAAGTGATCAATATATTATAAATGCTATGAAATTAGTTATTGTGTCCAAACAAAGGTTACAAACAATGAAGGATGATTGACATTCTCTGCTCGGTGATGTTTCATTATTTTGTGAAAAACACAATACTATTGTTCAAAATATGAATGACACTTTTCAAACACAAGGAAGGTCAAGGCGCCAGATGGAAAAGTTTATAATTTGCATCATTTTTAAAAATTGTTTTATCAAATGATTGATCGACAACTTCAAGAGTTGAATAATCGTTTTACAAAAGTGAATATTGAGTTGCTTCTTTGTGTAGCTTGCTTAAATCTAAGAAAATTATTTTCTACATTTGATAAGAAGTTGATTTGTTTTGCATAATTTTATCCTTCAGAGTTTTCTCTTGTTGAACTTTTGGCACTAGATAATCAACTTGAAAATTATTTCATATATGTATGTTCTCAAAATGCATTTTCAGAATTAAAAAGAGATTAGTAATCTTTTACTAAAATTTGTGGAGATTAGAAAACATGTTGTTTATCTGTTGTTATATTTTCTTTTAGAGTTAGCTTTACTACCTATGACAATTGCATCAATTGAAAGAACTTTCTTTGTAATGAATATCATCAAGAATCAAATGAGAAAGAGTGGTTGAATGATTGTTTAGTTACTTATATAGAGAAAGAGATTTGTGATAATGTTAGAAATGAAAAAAATCATTCAATGTTTTCCTAATATGAAAACTCATAAAGAAAAATTATGATATATATTTATACTTTAAATAATGCTATGTTATATTTTTAATACTACAAATTTATGTATAAATATTCTCCTACCACCTAAAATTTTTGAATCTGCCATTGTATGTATCGGCTGATATATAGATAATGCATATTGGAAGAGACTATACATATTCTCAAAATTTTTATTCAATTAATTAATGTAAATTTTAAATACAAAAATAAATTATTTATATCTTCCAAATAACATTAATATTTGTGATGTTTTAAAAATAATAAGAGTTCCTTAAAAAAACAACAATGAGTCCATAAATATGATAGAATAAAAGATAAAATAAAATAAATAGATATATATCAAAAAAAATTTAGAGGTATTAAAAAGAACCTACTCTTTAGGAACTATAAACAATCAATTTATTAAGAATACTTGTAAGATTAATTGTTTTAATTTGTTAAATACATGTAACATTTGATAGGATAAAAGATTATATATATATATATATATATATATATATATATATATATATATATATATATAATGTATATATATATAGAAGAAAATTAATTACAATTTCATTTCAAAAGGTTTTTAATTTATAAGTGATACCAATTTTGTTTCACATTATTAAAAAGTAAAATAAATAACTAAAAATTATTGAAAAAAAGTTAAATGAATATTTCAGAATATTTCTCCTTTCATTGTATCATTAATAATATTAATAAAAGAAGAAAATTGATCAACATAACATTAATATTAATGATATTAATAATAGGAATTTTATTAGGAATTATTTTGAAAATACGTTTGATTAATATTTGTAACATTTAATTTAAATTGTATCATTAAATTGATATTTAAGGGTTATTAACATATAATTATGTCTTAAAGGCAATTATATGATTTAATTCATTATAATATTTTCATAACCATTAAATTATCTACTAATTGAAAAAAAATTATTTTAACAAATAAATTGATTCAAAATGTGAAACATTACATGTTAATTGTAAATTATATTGCATAATTTTTTTGCTTATTAAGATAAATCATATTGTTGAATTGAATTCTCAATGAAAATTAAAAATTTGTAAATTATTTTTCTAATTTTAGCCACCTACTAAACCTAAAATAAACTTTTATATGAATGATGTTTATATTATATTTGCTTTTAGTTCCTAATATTTTTTTTTCATTTTGTATTAGTCTCTTTAAAAAATATTTTATTAGGGATTAAAATCAAATATCAAGGGCCAAAAATAAATTTGTTGTTTTATTAGGAATTCAATACAAAAAAATTATTAGAGACTCAAAACTAAATTCCCTAATTTATAAGAAAATAGTTTGTCAATGATAGATAAAAGTACTAAGGGACTTAAACATATTTCTTCAACAACAAAAAACAGTTTAACATTAGAATAGACATGAAAAATTTCATAATAATATCATTAGAGTAGTAAAAAAATTAATTTTGTTATATAAAACATACTTATAAATTTAAGAGACACGCATAATTAAAACTTTGTATAGTATTTTCCTTTGAAGATGATCCTACACTTGTTATTGTATCTCAATGGGTCAAAACCATCTAGATGGGAAAAAAATGTCGATTGATTACATGAATTGATTCTCTATTTATAATGATAATTAGAAGGTAGATGAAAATAAAGTCATATACATTAGTTGTCTACTCATTTAAAATAAAACCTAACATTTCAATTTTTATTTATTGAAATGACATTTTTTATTTTAACTCTATTAATTTCATCAAATTATTTTAATATTTTATATTTTCACAACTATTATGCAAATAAGAAGACATTAATTTTGAATTGGTTACAACACCTTCTGTTATGGCTACATTAATTTTGATTAATTACATTTCAAACCAAACCTATTTTTTCTCCTTTCATTTACTCGCCAAATGATACAAAATATATTTCTAGAACTACCTCCACCTACTTCCTACTTCCTTTTATATAAAGATATAAAGATTCTTTATTAAAATTATTTGAATGTAATTTAATTACATATTTATACAATAATTATCAATGATAGAATATTTTGTCAAAAAATTCAATAGTAGAATAATTATTTAAAAAAACACTAATGTAATCAATTTAATCCTTTAGTAATTTAAACATGATGAAACTCAATCAACCACTATTATTAATTATAACTTTCGATCAATAGCTAAATATGATAAATCAAATCAAGGACTATTATTAAGCTAAAATTTTTATCCATGACCATGAAATTTTTAAACCCATGTGTTGCACAAGTTCATTTAAATTGTATTTTTTTATTGTATTTAGTATTTTTAGAATATATGTAAATAAATACAATTATATTGTATTCTATAATATATTGTAAATAACTATAATAGTGTTTGTTTATAATTGTATTTAGTTTTAAAATATTTTATAGTATATCAAATATAATTATATTAAAATTGAAAAAGTTGATTAATTATATTTATAATTTAATTAATCTTGTCTTAAAAAAATATTAAGCCTATTTATTATGATTTGTACTTTCTTCTAATAATAATAGTGATACAATACCTATAATACCTATGTGAGAAGTAAAGAGTAATATATATATATATATATATATATATATATATATATATATATATAATAATAATAATAATTGTAAAAATTAAATTTTAGTTTAAATTTTTTGAAATAGTGTGATTATTATTAAATAGATATGGTTGTTAATGATTTTATAATGAATTTTTTAATCATTTAAAGATATTAATTTTAATTATGTAATGTAAATAATGCAATGGTTAAAATAAAGAGTATAATATAAAGTCATCATATTTTAAGTGACAAAAATTAGTATTTTTTGTAATCAAATTTAATATTTGATTGACTTAAATATGTTTTTTATCACTAATATATATTCGAATTTTGTGTTAGATCCTTGATAAATTTTTTCTTTTCATATTTGCTCCCTAATATTTGAAAAGTTTTATTTTAGATCCATACTGTCAGATAAGTGATAATGTGTCCTTTAAATATTTGATAACATAGTTTGTGACGGCTAAAAAACTGCCAGCGTTTGTTTCAAAATCAAACTTAAATTTAACCACCAGAATCAATTAAAATAAAGAAAAAAAATCAAATGTTGAGAACCCTCTTGTGAGTCATCCACCAGCCCTTCATCTACATTCTTCTCCCTTCAACCTTCATCTTCCAAAACAGACCTCAATTTTTTAAAAACCAAAAATAAATCTCTACTCTTCATCCCTTTGATAATTAAAATTTCATTTCATATATCCTCTCTCACTCTAAACTTCTAGGTTGCAAAAATGAACATGGATACAACATCGTATTGGTGCTACAGAACGACATTGTTTACCGTGCTACCACGACGGCTTCGTTGAAAAGCTCATCGCTACCCAATCGTCAAGGCAAGACTTCTGCCACTTGCCATTCAACCCGGTGGATCGTGCTGTGAGGACCAAGGGAGGACAAGGAGAGGAGCTTTGAGTTATATTACGACGGTGAGGGGCTCCGCCTGTCGCCATCCACCATGTCGAAGTTCTTGCTAGGATCAGTATTCGACTGGTTGTTGGAGCAGGTTTCGCAGATTGAGATCAACGACCTCAGGAGGATGGAGAATTCATTGACGACGATAAAGTCAATGTCGACGATGGAAATCATCAAGTCTCACGTCATGTTGCAACCATCACGTCTCGACTTAAACCCCACCACACCCTTATCCCAATAGAGGGCATCCCAGATTTGAAACCCAGATCAACAATAACCTAGATTTGAGAACCAAATCAACAACCCACACATTTCCTTGAACGCACTCTATTTTGTGTTGATCTGGTATCATTGTAGTTTTGGGGTGGGTTCACGATTGCGGCTTATGGTAGTTTGGGTTGTTTTGTAATCTGGTGTCGGTGTAGTTTTGGGGTGGTTTTTTGAATTTCCACCCTGGAGGAAGAAAAAAAAGGGGTGGAAGAGAGAGAGGCGAAAAAGAAGGGTGGAATAGGAGAGAGAAAGAAATTCATTTTTAATTTGATTTTGAATCAAATATTGATGGTTTTTGAGTCACCACAAATCGTGTTATCAAATATTTAATAGACACGTTATCTAAACTTTTCAAATATCAAAGAACATATGCAAAGAAAAAATTTATTAGGAATCAAACACAAAATTCGATTACATATTAGGGATTAAAAACATATTTAAACTTATTTGATTTTAGTAATTGTTAGTTTTGCATACCATTGTCTCAATCATGTTAAGAAGGTATCATCCACTTTTTGTCATTCTAATATTAATTAAACAAAACAAAAATGATGTTATTCATTATCACGATATAGCTTATAAATTCAAATATGATATATATACCACCAAGAATCTAAATTTCTCTTGATAAACTAATCATAGGATTGATAATGATATCTCATTCCTTTACACAATGAGAAATTTTCAACGTATTTTTATTAATGAAAAAAGAGAAAAAGAAAACAATTACGACAACAATTTTGAAGAAAAAAACATAAATGAAAAAAAAATGCACAAAAGTGATAACGACAAAGAAATAATAAAAGATAAAGTAAGATAATATATTTATTTTGTTGTTATGTAATGTTAAAGTAGTGCGTTGGTTTCCAAACTTAATTTCCATTCCTCACAAAATTCATTAAATGATGAATTGTTGTAAGAATTTTTTTCTCTTACCTTGCACTAAAAGTGTCACTTCTAGTTGTAAGTAACTAAGACATAGTTATATATCAAAGAGTAGAAACTATGTTAAAAAATGGTGACCTCATAATCAGTTTATGTGATGTGATGTTAAAGTAATATGTTGGTTCTCAATCTCCATCTTCCATTCATCTCTATCAAATAATATTTATTTGATGCTATTTTTGGGAACAGGAAGAGAGATTAGAGAAGAGACAGACAAAGTGTGGTTTGAGTTAGGAGAGAAGAAAGGAGGAAACGAAGCTATCATTTATGTTAAAACTATAATTTCATGTTGTGCTCATGGTAATATGGTCTTTATTTAAATTAAATTGACCAAAATCACAATCAAGTAATATTTTTTCTTATTGTGTTCATCTCTTTTAATTTGGGTTATACTCTTTTAATCAAAATCACAATCATTTTTTTTCATGAGCAACTATAAATATTTTTTATCTTAATTTGTTATGTTATACTTTCTCTCTTTTTAATTTATTGTTGATGTACACTTATCTCTATCTCAATTTTATTTATTTTGCAATAGAATAGTTTTTCTCCTCTTAATAACAAAAATTAAATGTATATGTCAATTAATGATTAATATATCACCTGCAATTTATTATTTTCCTATTTTAAAATAGATATTATTTGTACTAAATATTTTTTGGTGTCCACTTTTTTAAGACCATTTTATCTTTGATAATGTTAAATATTACATACATAGTTAATTCTCTTTTATTTCTATTCTAGAAATAATGCAACCGCCCACAATTTTGATTTAATTTTGTAACTTCCTCATCCATGATTTATGATTTTTGGTTTTGTAACCTCATCACCCATTTTTCTGAAACTCCACTCCTCCAACTTTTCTACACATGTCACCATTAGCAACATGATCACTTCCTTGCTTCCACTATGTGAGTGTGTTTCTCTCTTTCTTTTCTTTTTTATTTTTTATTTTGAAAACATTTTTTAAAATTACCGGATAAATATTGTTATTCACAACATGTTAGCTTAATTTGTCCAATACATTTTCATTCACCTAGAATTAAAATAATTATATACACAAATGACTTTCCTATCACCAATGTGTTCTCTTCTCAATTATCTCCCATCTCTCAATGCACAATATACATTTCATCTCTATATATATTATATTTCTTTGCATCCCACAACATCTTCAATCAAAATTTAACTTATTAAAGGAAAGTATTTTCAATTTGTTGAAGGACACACTCATTGAAGGACACTTGACTTGCAGTAATTATATAGGATTCCAAATCATTGAAGGTATCAATTTAATAATGTCGTGTGAGTGTTTATTATTATTTTTTTTCAAAAATATACTCATTAATCAATTGCTTTGAGATCTCCTGCATGTAACCATTTATTTTTTTTCTCTCCCATGCCATATTAGTTGCTTTAATTCATGAAGAAAAATATTTTCATTTTAGGACATTTATGTGGGACTCCAAATCAATCAAGGTATCAATTTCAAACCAATTATTTGTTTTACTTCCTGCTTGTATTAGAAAAAATAATAACTCTCTCCATTGATTCATTATAATTCATTTTTGTCTCATCTTTCATCTTTCTCGGTCAATTTTCTTTATTAGCATCTTATTATTTATTTTACATAATTTTTGGTAAGTGTGCATATATGTATTTAATTTAGGAAAGAGATTTCCTTGAATGAATTTGGGTAACAACTCTTATAGTAGATAATGAGTAATTATTTTTATCTCTAAAATCAAGTACTTATATATATATATATATATTATTCCTTTCGTTTACATGATATATCGGACAAGCGGTGATTAAATTAATTGATAGCTTAGGAGCTTTAGAAAATAAAGAGATTGGAAAGAAAATTCTAAAGAGAGCACAAAGAAGTTGCTAGGCAAGCGCGGAGAAAAAACTCTTGCATTTTTTTTCCTTATACTCTTCTTCTTCATGTTATTTTATAGAACTTTTTTTTATATAAAAATTAAGGTAACTCTCTATTTCACTAATTATTAAACTTAAATATTTTTTAATACTACTAAAATATTATAGACTAGGCACATGTGTTTCCGCTAGTATATATAAAGATAATAACTAAAAGGTGGGCGATCAAAATTAAGCATCTATTTACTTCTATTAAATAAATAATATATAATATTATAAAATCAAATAAAAAATAATTTATA
Organism: Glycine soja; assembly: GCF_004193775.1. NCBI lineage: Eukaryota > Viridiplantae > Streptophyta > Magnoliopsida > Fabales > Fabaceae > Glycine > Glycine soja. The sequence goes on from NC_041019.1 coordinate 16,554,243, forward strand.
GTTTTTAATATATATATGTATATCTTAATTAAAACTTAATTACTATGTTTTAAATAAATTTTATTTTATAAAATTTCCTTGTTAAATTCTTTTTTTTCTTTGCATTTTTTAATTAATGACATAAATAAGATATTATTATTGATTTAATACTTTTTTATATATTTTAATAAAAAAATTTGCATACCTTATTGAAATATAAGTTAGTAATATGTTGGGTACACAAGAAAATTATTGAATGCACGAAACAATTGTCGAATGAAGTTTGTACTAGTCATTAATAATGGCCCATAGAAGTAGCAGATTCATTACCATACGATACATACCCTTGTCATTCAAATTGGAACCCCACCATTTTAGATTCATGTCAGATCTAAGTTGATGGCTGATGCTCTTGGGGTGTTGATATGAATGAAGGCAATGCAGAACAAAAAGCAGAAACAGAGCATGACATAAATACAGAGCAAGAGGCAAGTGAAGAAGAAAAACACAGAAGGACAAAAAGGGAAATTGTCAAGCCACGGTACCTTAAAGATTATTCAACAAAATGAAGCTGAGCTGGCAAGGTTCTTCCAGAAGCAGAATCTACAAATCCTTGGTGTCGTTGAGCCATTACAAGTTGTCTCCATGGAAACGCAAATCCGAATTCCTCCAAGGCACAACAATGCCAAAAATCTGTTAGAATTTGTATCTAGAACTTAAAGTAGGATGCTTATATATATGAATGATATGTATTTCTAATGGATAGAAATAAAACAATTTCCATTTTTCCTTATCTTCTTCTGGAGGTTCTAGGCCTCGAATCCTAGATTCTTCTGCAACAGGTGTTTTTCCTGAGACATATCTAACTTGTTCCTTGTGCTTGCCGTTTTATTTCCAGTGCATAAAAAAATAATTGAAACTCTCAAATTTCAGCTATTTTTGGGATTGTAAGGATTTAACTAGGTAGGATTAATTTAACTTGGGAGTAAATAATATGCACAACATGGTAAGAAAAGAGAAGTGTACGTAGGGTGAATTTAAGTTATAAAGACTCAAATAAAAATGTGACAATGAATTATTGAGCTAATAACGGGTTATGATCTTTACACTTTAGATATAATAATATTTTTTTTGTATATAAGCTTAAATAATTTTTTAATTTCCATGATATAGGGTGTTTTGCCTTTTCTTCTTTATCTTTTTTATTTTCATTTTTGTCTCCCTAAAAAAATAATTTGATTTTAATCTTGTTATTAGTTTTGTTCGTGAAATCTAATAGAAAAAATTACAAGGACCACAATAGAAATAAAAAAAATTATAAGAACAAAAAATTAAGTGAAGAACCAAAATGAAAAAACCATATATATATATATATATATATATATATATATATTAAGAATAACAACCTAAACAACTATTTTGGGTAAAAAAAATTATGTTTAAGTTGTGAATCTTGAGGCAAAAAAATTAATCAATTCATTTTTTTTTTGAAATTTTAGATTTTAAATAGAAAAAATATAAAAATATATATATTTACTTAATGTTAAAATAACAAGATATAATTAACTTAATAAAAAGTTTGAGACTTAATTGCAATTTTAGTCCCTTAGATATTGAGATTATACAATTTTGGTTCCTTAAGTTTCAATTATGCGAATTAAGTCTTCTAACTTTATTTTTATTTACAATAAGTCTCTTTGTTACTCTTCCAATAAAATTTTAATTGATCCAAAGAAATTGAGAAAGCATTGGAGCATGGAGTTCAAACCTCCACCCTATACTTTAACAATAGTACTAAAACCACTAAGCCAATATGTTTGTTTGGTATATGTATGAAGAATATTATTATATATTAGTTTTTGACTCATGTGATGTACGGGATAAATAATTTATTTGTGTATTTATAGGGTTAATTTGTATTAAATAATATTTGTATAAGCAAAAGACATTTTTATTCATGCTTTTTTTTTTATTGAACTATTTGTTTTGACACATAATAAGTAAAACATTCTAAAAATAAGTGAATTTAATAAAAGTAGGGTAACATGTATTGTTGTTAATAAAACATGCATTACTTTTACAAAATTCAATTCTCACTATGCATTAAATGTACCTTATCTTTTAGCTTGAAACTTTATATCAAGCTCTAATGAAACAAAAACAACGTTTTGAAATTGTTATATTAAACGGTCTGATCAATCTAAAAAGTAATACAAGATTTATTTGACTGCAATAGTTGATTGTATTTGATTTTCATTGTGTTAAAGGTTAGCTTTTTGTGGTGATGATGAATCAATTGCATCAAGTAATAAGAAAAATTCTCTTGAACTTTTAAATTTTCTAACTAACCACAATGAAGTTATTCATGAAGTTTTAAAGAATACATGTGAAAATCTTAAGTTAATAGCTCCCTCAATACAAAAAGATGTTGTTAGAGTTGCTGCCAACGAAACCACTAAAGTCATACTTGATGGTCATACCTTTTATATATATATATATATATATATATATATATATATATATATATATATATATATTAATTATAAGAATAACCAACTAAACAACTATTTAAGCTAAATTTATAAAAATTAAACTATCAGATATTGTAAATACACCGATGAGGAGAAAAAAAAATTAAACCTGCAATGTAATTAGCAAAAAATGTTTATAATTTGAAAGTTTAGGACTTGTTTATCTTGATAAGGCATTTTTTATTTTCTTTTTTACTTTTAATTGTGAAATTGTCACCCCCATTTTTAATTAATTTGTCTCTTGTTTTCAAAGATTTGTAAAAAAATCATTTTGTACAAATCAAACAAAAAAATTGTTGGGGCAAAAGAAATAAAAAAAAGATAAAGGATGAAAACAGTCAAAACACCCCAATATTATAAGGAATAAAATATTATTTAAATCTAGTATGTATTACATTATGTTTTGCTAAAATCTAAACGACAACCTACTTATGACAGATAATGCTCAAAGTGCAAAGTCAAACACTCTATGGGGCTATAAATTAATAACAATAAATAGCAGTTGGTATTATTTTTTTAAATGTTGATAGGAGTTTGATTCCTTAATTATGTCTACAGAGAAAATTTTAATTATCTTTCATAAAATTAACTGAAAAGATAGTTGCAAGTTGGAGAGCTAAGTAGTAGTTGAAAGTTAAAAAATTAACTTATTAAATTATAAGTGTTTGATAAAACTAACTTTTGAAATAACTAAAAAATGTAAAATGATAAAAAAAATATAATATATTTTTAAAAAGTAATAAGAAAATTGAATAAATATATCGAGAATAAAAATTAAAAAAATTAAAAATTTAGAAATTAAAAGCTAATATTTTTAAAAATATTACTTCAAATAGTATTTTTAAAAATATTAAAAGTTACTAAAAAAAATTTGTTCACCGAACAATTGAACAAACTTTTTAAATAGTAAAAAAAAATTAAAAATTAACTAAAATACCTTATAAAATATAACCAAATTTAAAAGAGACAAAACCCACTTTGCCACTTCCATGATTCTACCACTTGAGAGATTAGTCTCATGGTTAGCTATAATAATATGTAGCTTTAAAAAGAAACAAAAAAATTGCTCTCTAGAAATTGTATTTTTACAATATTTTTTCTTATAAAAATTATATAAGACATAGAAAATTAAAATTAACGAGAAATACAATAGTTGATGTATAAAATAATATAAAAAGTGCTGTAAATAATACTATAATAATTATTGTTGTTTAAAATACACTTAAATGAGTCATCATCCTTTAAATCACTAGTAGATTTTCTCAAAGGATAACGAGAAATCAATAATTAATAACTAAATACACGTGAAGGAAAGATAAGTGGAAACTTTTAACACGTGTCATCATTTCAAGCCATTTTCACAAAACAAAGCTCTTCTGCTTTTATTTAACTATAAATAGGAAAAACCAAAATAAACATCCCAAAGCTCCCCATCAAGTAGAACCGACTCCATGAGAGCCCAATTACAAAAGGCCCGTTTTGTTTTTCAATCCAACCTATCAGAGGTGGGTTTTGAAAATTTGAATGGACTCTATTATCTATTTCTGATTCTCTATTCTATCTTTTATTTTTCATTTTACCTTCCATCTTTTATACCATTTTTATTTCCTCTTTCTTCTTCTCTCCTCTCTCTCTTATGCATTTATGTTCTTTCAAATTGATGTGTGTCTTTTGTTTTGCAAGATGGTGGGAATCAAAGAGCCCATAGAAGATGAACAAGCCCCAAGAGTGTGCATCTACAAATATTAGTGAGGATTTGAAATTCATTTTCCATATTTATTTCTTTTTCTTCTCCCAATCTTTCTCTCTTTTTGGTTTTCATTCATTTTTTCTCTGTTCTACCTTTCCAAGATGCAATTTTATTTTGTGAAATTGACATCGATGTTTTTTTATTGTGCGAATGATGAAAAGAAAATCATTTTTCTTTTAGAAAGTGTTAAATGTCATGCGACTATATTCTTGAAAATACTTTTTGTAGGACAAAATGATGAAAAAATTATGTGATGAATTTTTATATTACTTTTATTAAAGTGGTTGTTTTGCTTGTTTTCTTTTTGCAAGTTGTGTTTTCTACTCTATCTCTGTTTCTTTCTTTCTTTTTGTAAAATGGGTTGTAAGTTATGTGTTTGGTGAAATTCTTAAATGAAGTTTTAGTTTTTAATCTTAAAAATCCATGTGTGTGCTGGTTTTGAGGTACCTCCCTGTTCATGATTTTTGTTTTTATCTTATTTACCACTTATTTTCTATGTTGATATGTGTGGTGTGCAAGGGTGGATATACGGGCCGATCCGATCCGATCCAGTCCGTATAAGGCTTAATTTGTGAAACCCGTGTTTTAAGCAAATTGGATAAATTCGGTTCGCGAAATAAATAGATTTTTTTAGGTTTGTATCCGGTCCATCAAGCCTGTAGATAAACGGACCAGCCCGCAAGTTCAATTAATAATTTTAAAAAAAATAAAAATATGTTTTTGGAAAATTATTTTTATAAAATTATAATTTTTTTCTTTCATTATTTTAAACTAAAATCTATCTATAACACTCAAATATACCAACAAAACATATAAATAATCTCAATAGTAAAACTAAAAGCATCAAAATGTCCTAAGTGTCTTGACACTGTAAAAGTTCAAATACACAACCAAATGTCAAAATTCAAATACATGACCAAATATTAAAGTTGAAATACATAACCAACTAAACATTTGACTAAATGTTTGATGTAGCTTGATCATCATTCTCAATCTCTATGATCTCATCTTCTTTTCCTACAACTCATCATAAACATCATAAGTAAAAAGTAAGTTAGTTAAAAGGATAAAAAGAAAAATTCATTGTAACATAATAAAAAATAATAAATTTACCTTGGACATCAAATCCTAATCTCCAATTTCTAGTACATATCAAGACTTGCACATTTTTAGCAAGTGGAGTTTGATATTTATTGAGCATCCTAGAACCAATACTAAATGTTGATTTGGAAGCAACAATTGTAATTTAAATACTTAAAATGTCACAAGCCATCAATGCAAGTTCTGGAAACTTAGATCTATTATCCTTCCAATATTGCAAAAGATTCAAATTTGGGTGGTATTGAGAAGATAATTTTTGCTCTTTCAAATATGTGTCCAAATATCCACATCTAACAAACTTTCATTCTCATATTGAATAAACTCTTACATTATTTTAAAAAATAGTAAGCAAAGGAAAACAATAAACAAGAGTCACAATAAAAAGAAAAAAAAAACAGAATTAAGAAGAACATAAACTTACATTCACAATATTCAACTGTGATGATGAGTTTTCACTAGTAAAACTAGTAACAGATGAAGTCCCTTGTTACGAAGTTTGACTTGAAGCAACATTGCAAGTTGCTTCTTTCGAAAATAACTTAAAATACTCATTATATAAAGTATACAACTTGTGCTTTACAACTTTCAACTTTGCTTGGATAGCCATTTGATCAAGTCCAAGCATTGCATAACAAAATCTCAAAAAATTAAACTTCAATCGGGGGTCTAGAATGCATCCAAAGCAAAGCACAGTGCTATACTCACCCCAATATTTATCAATTTTTTTTCTTCACTTCAATTGTCATGTTTTTTTGTCTCATCCTCATTATTCACATTTTGAATTAGCAAACACTCAATCTTCCACACTTGCATGAAATACATATTAGATGAAGGATAAGAAGAACCAGAAATCAACTCAGTAATTTGATAAAATGGATGCAAAAATTCACACATTTTTTCACCTGTATCCTACTATTCATTAGTAGGATAATTCACATTGCTTCTATCTTCAAATTCAAGACTAATGAAAGCATGATGGTACAAAAGTGCACTTTCAAGCATAAGAAAGGTGGAATTCCACCTAGTAACAACATCCAAATGCAAACCCATCTTGGTAGTAATACCACCAAGTTTAGCAGCACAAGCTCTAAAATCCCTCATTCTTCCCTCTGACCTTTTAATATACTTGATACTTTCCCTAATTTTATGAATAACATGGCTAGCAACTTTCAATCCCTCATGAAGTATAAGATTTGAAATGTGAGAAACACATTGAATATGAAAATATTTACCACCACATAATAAACCATCAGTTTGCTAAAGAAGTATTTTCTTCAAAAAGACTTGCATTTTATCATTAGAAGACGCATTGTCCAAAGTCAATGAAAAGATTTTTCCTTCAATCCCCGAATCTTTTAAAAAACCATATATGATTTTGGCCATTTCACAACCAGAATGTGGAGGAGGAAAATGAGAAAAGTTAAGTACTCTACTCTATAACTTCCAATTATTATCAACAAAATGTGTAGTCAATGCAATATAACCCTCAGTAGTACAAGAAGTCCACACATCTACAATCAAGTTTATTCTACCAGGGAGTTTACACAAAACTTGTTTCAACTTTTGCTTGCCATTCTCATACAATTTTTTTACATTCAAAGTGGCAACACGCCTAGAGGGTATTTTAGCTTTAGGATACAAATACAAAATCAACTCTTTAAATCTCCTATGTTCAACAAAAGAGTATGAAAGATCATGTTCAATTATCATCATAGAAATCAGCTCATTTACCACATCCTGATCAATTATTCTAGTTCTTAATTTTCCAGTATGATCAAGCATAAGTTTTCCAACATCAAACTCTACAATTGAATGTGGCTTATTCTCACATCTTTTCATATGACGAAATAAAGGTGAGGTTTCACTTTCACTCTCACCACCCACAAGATTTTTCTTACAATATTTTCATTAGGCCCTTAATTTCCTATAAGGATATTTAACAAGTTTTTCAAAAAAAAAAAAAAATCCATACAGTTGAAGACATATTCCTATCCCTTTTATTTGGCCTTTTAGGTTCATCATTAAGTTCATCTTCTTCAACATCATTAGATGAAATATTGTTTTCATCTACTTCAACATCAACCTCAACATTTTCATTGAACATAGCTTCAAAAGATTCCATGGTTTAATAATTAAAGCTGAAATGATAAAGAATCATAAAATAATCACAAATAGAAAAGCCACAAAACTGAATAGACTAGATTTCAAATAGACCATAAAAATGAAATATAAAAACCACAAGAAAAGAAAAACAATCACATTTCAACACAAATAGACTAGGTTAAAAAAAAAAGACAATCACAAAACAATAGAATGGTTTATACCCGTGAGGTTCCAAGATGGCAAGAACTCAAATGAGAGGCAAATTGGAGGGACAAAGCCACGATGACAACAACACAATTGCGACAGGAGAAAGGGCACGGAGGTGGCGTGGCCAAGGATGATTCAACGATTTGTGAGAGCGGAAAAAACACTAATGTGCGAGCACAAAGGTGGTGCGAGTGCAACTAGGGATTTGTTTAGGTTAGGTTTTGAGTTGTAAGTTCTGAAATTTTGAGTGAGTCTTCTCTCCTAGCCTTACAAAATGCACAACATCATGTGTTTAGCGGGCTATTCCATGAGTCTGAGGATTAAGCCTGCAGAGTCCACAGGTTTCACAGAATGGACTCAAATTCACCTATAGTTATCCGGACATTTTAAAAATAATCCCTTATTCGCACGGTCCCCAGGCTTAATGGACCGGTCCGCGGACCTAAACCCATATACTAACCCCTAGTGGCGTGTGTTATCTGCATGCAAACTCTCTAAATCACATAAATTATTATTCGAGCTAATTTTTTTAAATAGTATTCCTATTCTAAGCACTGTAAATAGGTCACCCAACAACATCTAATATAAGAAAGTCTTCTTTTCTTAATAGGTTCTCACCATCATCAAGGGAGTTAACTGTCATAGAATTAAAGGTAAAAAATTTTCATCACTACATCTTAAAACTATTTTTGTTCTTTGATTTTCGATATGATAGATTTTTAGTCATTTTGATTATACAACTAAAGTGGTAACAGATAGAGCCTCTGGAAGATCAAAAGGATTTGGTTTTGTTACTTTTAATAACATAAGGAAGATCAAAAGGAGAAGGATGGTCTCAATACTAAATATTTTGATAGGTGGGGTTATATTGGTTGATCTTGCTAAACCAAGAAAGCCTCTTATCTTTGATTGTCTCAGTAAAAAATTATCTAAAAGATGGTTACATAGTTTGGACACGGGCCGAGAAGGTTTTGATGAAAGATGCAAAAATTCGAAAGAATTCATAATTAAGATGATTCTGTATATTGTTTTAGGGTAGTTGATCAGAGATAATTGATTTGTTTGTATATCATGTTTTAATTTCTTATTGTATATTTTCTTCTAGTTGCTTCTCAATAGTGATCCAATAACTATTAAACACATGAATCATGGCTTTTTTGGTGCATTGCAGGTAGCCAGGTAGATATAAAGCAAAGTCTTTCATATTTTAATACATTGTTAATAAAAATATTCACTCTTAATTCTTTAATTAATGTATTTGGAAGAAATTTTACTCTATTATACATTTTGAATTTTTGTATTATTTTTCTAATAATTTTGATATAAATTTATTTCTCTATTGCTTACTCTACTGGGACTTGACTCATTTAATGAATTTTTTTATTGGAATTAAATTTTAATTTCTTTTTTTTTTGTGGATTCTAATTTTCTCTGAAGTTATTAGTTTGAATTTAATTAAATGAAAAATATCAAATTCAAATAAAAATTTTATTTCTGTTTTTCACATGATATTTAAAATTTTGAATCTTAAAAAATTGCAAATACAATATTATTCTTTTATCATTTTCACATTAAATTTTATACATAAATTAATTTTAGTATAAAAATATACATAAACATACACAATAAATAAATTGTGTCCCCTCATTAATATTATGAGGTTTTAACTTTATAAATTGTGTTTTAACCATTCCATGTTTAGCTTTTTGTGCCTCCTTTTACAAGAAAATACATATATATGTTAAATGCAATATAAATATAATACAACTTATAATGCTCATGTTAAAAATTATTAATTATTGATATATTATTTATAATACTTATTAATAAACATTATATGTCTCTATAGAAAAAAAAATTATATATGTCCCGTGTCCGTGCGCCCCGTGCATGCATGGGTACTAAAACTAGTGTATATTCCATTTGGAAGCGGATTGTGGCGTGAACGTTAGGGTAATTAACTTTGGCTTAGTTTCAACTGTTGGATTAGATTAGCATATAAGATTTTGACACTTCTTTTATTTTTTAAAACTATGTATTATTATTAGTTACAAAAAAAGTTAAACTTCACACTCCCACTGTCATTCATGGTTGACGGTGGTCATGGAGGTTGTGTGGAGGAGGTTGTTCTCGAGCTTGCTCTGGTATTGTAAAGAGGTTGATCTGGGAGACATTGGGGTTGTCGTCCCTGCAGTCGAAGAGGAGGTTCTACGGCTTCATTAAAACTACAAAGATGCTGAACATAAGACATGTTCAGATGAATACAAAATGGGTACAAATTCAAAAATGTTGAAAGAGTAGCCCAAGTTACCATACAAACCTCCTATTTATAAAATCAAACCTCTTATATCCTGAAACAAAATCACTACAACCAAGAATATCAACACCCCTTTCTTTACTCGTAAAAAGCACGCATGCAAAGATTGAATACATTCACTCTGTTGACATGTGTGACTGTCCCTTTGTGTTATGTAAAAAGGGTGAGGCCAAGTGGTTTCAATCTCCCATTTGCAGATATTCTCACCAAACCATCTTCCACATGTTTGATCAAATGCTCCACACAACTAGCAACCCAAAAACTAAATCACACTAGACTCCAAAAGCTGCCCACAAACTCCATGACCACTGTCAACCATGGTCGAGATGAAACACTAAATTCCGTGAGGCACTCGAGGATTCTTACTTGGTTCAGTTGGTTGATGATGTAAGAATTTTGTCAAATAATCAACTACTACTGCTTTCATGATACCAATACATAAAGAATCAAATGATGATAAGAGTAAATACAATGGGTATTTATAAGTTGATAGGAAAGGCATTTTGTTTGATAAACCCAAATTTAAACAAAAACAGAAAAAACAATATAAACAAAAGGCAGGGAATGGGATTTACTACCAACCTCTGCTTTGATTATATTCAAGGTGTTGATAACAAGTTGAGGTTTTTATGTATAATCTTGATTCTCGAAGATTGAATTTTCAATAACTTATGTTGGCATTTAGCTTCAAAACTGGGAATAATGGGGGCAGATCTCGAAGTCCATGGAATCCACGGGGCAATCATTTTACTTTTAAAAAACTAATACACAATTTGAGTAACTCATACAAGTAAAAAAAAGATAAAGTAATTGATGCATGTTAAAAAAAAAAAGCAACATGATAAGAAGAAATGATAGAGATGACGATAGAGAGAGATAGAGCTAAAACTAAGCTACCAAAAGAAATGCTCTCTAAGAGAAAAAGAGAACTTTAATTACTTTTCTGGATAAGATCTCTTACAAGCACTAACTAGTAATAAATAGACCAAGCTTAACGGTCATGATATCTTGGACATACATATGTGTGGTCCTTCAACATAGAGAAAGCTTACTACTTAATTAATAAAGTGAAATTGGATCCAATAGTAGTCATGGTGCTAGTAAGGAGGTTTAAGCTTGCGTTTGGGCCTACCATAGGTGACAGTGGTGTTGTCTTGGGGTAGGGTAAGTGGGCTGTTATCATCACTCCGCCCTTGAAGAAGGTCGTTGTCCTCAATGACCAACGAATCAGAAGAGAGGCCACGATTGTGCTTTCAGGAAACGTTGGAGATGTAAAGACTAGGATTGGTTGGTTGGGAAAAGAAGTGGGGATTGAAGGGACATTAGTCTTGGGTAGTGGTCTCTTGGGAAAAGGAAGACACGTTGAAGTGATAAGGATGGTATAGGTTGGTTGTTGGTTTAGGGCAATGGTAGGATTAGGGATAGGTCCCAAGGTAGTGGAGATCATGTGGATGATGGGGATTGGTTTGTAGGATTGGTAGAAAAATTAAGTGTTGGGGAAGTGTTTGTAAGTGGTTTAGTTGGTGTACTTTGAGAGAAAGGGGTTGGAGAGAAGCAAATAGGGTGAGGTTCTTGAGATGTTATTGTTTCCAATGGTGAAAGGGAGATGACTGGCAGGGGAGAGTACTAAGTGTGAGGGTCGTTGCCTTTGAAGGGCCACAATAATGAGACATGAAAGACGGGGTGGATGCGAGAAGAGGGAGGAAGCACAAGCTCGTAAGCAACACGGTCTAGGTGCCGACGAACTTGAAACAACCTAAAAAGTTTCTTTGCCAAATTTTGAGAGGTTCTGCGGGCCACTGTGGATTGTCAGTGAGTCTGAGCTTCAAGAGGACCCAATCACCTTCCTCAAAGGTAATATCTCGACAACTCTTGTTTGCTTGACTAAGCATACTCTGCTTATTTCTTTGAATATTTTTCTTATAACTGGTGCAAGATTTGTTCTTTGTATTGCAAGGAAGAGTCAAGGTTAGACACGAAAGATGTGTCCAGGATGAAATGAGAAAATGCTGGTGGAGGTCAACCATTGAGGGCTTGGAATGGTGATGTGTCAATGGTAGAGTGATGGCTAGTATTGTACGAATATTTAACAAGATGAAGAAAGGAGTACCAATGTCGCGGTTGATCACTAGCATAACACCATAGGTACGTTTTAAGACACTTGTTAATGACTCTGTTTGGCCATCTATTTGAGGATGGTACGTAGTGCTAAATTTAAGTGTTGTCCCTTGAGCTTTGAAAAAATATTTCCAAAAAGTACTCATAGAAAATGGGTCTCTGTTAGAAAGAATAGACTTCAGTAGAAAAACGAGAAACAAATTGAGGAGCTGAAAAATGAGTTGGTAAAGCAACAAAGTGGAAAAATTTGGTTAGATGATCGCATACTACCTAAATCACAGTATGACCATACGAGGAAGGTAAATGGGTAGTGTAGTCTATAGCTAAGTCGTCCCAAACTTTTTTCTAGAGTAGGAAGAGGTTGTAACAAACCATATTTTTTTTTGTAGAAATGTATTTGCTCTTCTAGAACACTGGGCACTATTGGACAAAGGTATGCACATCATAATAAAGGCCAGGCAATTAAAAGAGGCTGCGATGTGGGCTATGGTGGGTTTAAAGTCAAAGTGACCACCTAGGGTAGAGTTGTGGAGTTCCTTGAGCACTGATTGCCTGAGATATACCAAATTAAGTATGAAAAGTGACCCTTTGAAGTATAATAGACCATTGAGGAAGTTGAAAATTGAACCCATTGGTTAGCTTGGACATTAATTATTTTCCCTTTTCTTGTTGGTAAAACTGTTGAAGGGTGTGAACCATTGCTGGATATGGAGAAGAAGTAACCATTAATAGCAAAGTTGGGGTTTTCGGGAGAGACAGGGCACCAACTACTTTGTCTTGTTTGCCAGGTTGGTAAAAAATATCAACACTAAAACCAATAGGAAAGATTTGAAAACAATGATTTTAGGCTTTTTTGATTTGTATAGATGTGAAAATGTTGGCTTAGCAGGTACTGGCGCTACTTCTTGACGAACTCAGTGATCACATCTAATTCGCAACTGTAAGTGGAGGCAGCTTGCTATAAGGACTTAACTTCTTACTGAAATAAGTAATGAGGTAGCCTTGCTGAGACAGGTTGGCACCAATGGTGATACTAGAAGCATCAGTCTCCACTATAAAAACCTTGGAGAAGTTAGGTAAAGCTAAAACCAGAGTATTTGCCATGGCATCTTTTAATTGTTGAAATGCATCATCAGTTGATAAACCACTTTCTGGGTGGTATTTTGTGTAAGTTTTTTGTTAGACAAGTGGCCTCAGATATCTTAAGAAGGGGGGGGGGGGTGAATTAAGATATTCCAAACTATTTCCCCTAATTAAAAATCTATTTCACTTTTTACTCAAGTTATGAATTCCCTTAATGACAATCTTCTTAAATATTAATTCAAATGAAACAATTTGAATATGAATATAAAGCAATAATAAATAAAGGAGATTAAGGGAAGAGAAAATGCAAACTCAGTTTTATACTGGTTCGGCCACACCCTTGTGCCTACGTCCAGTCCCCAAGCAACCCACTTGAGAGTTCCACTATCTTGTAAATTCCTTTTACAAGTTCTAAACACACAAGGACAATCCTTCCTTTGTGTTTAGAGATCCTTTACAACAAGAGACTCACAGTCTCTTAATCCCTTAGAGAATGAGAAGAAGAAGAAGAACAAATCTCTCTAGAAAGAGATGGATTTTACAGATTGAGCACTCAAATAATTCCTTAATGAATTGCAATTGAATTGGCCAAGGAATTCTTAAGAGGATAAAATGAATTTGCTCTTTGAGAGGATAAACACTTTGTTGTTCTGAAAATCTCTAAGCAATTTCGTGTTTAAGTCACATATATATAGACCATTGGTGGTCATGAATAAAGCCTTTGAAAAGTTGTGACTCTTGAAATTATTTTTCTGAAAATCCTGTCTGGTAATCGATTACAGTAATTATGTAATCGATTACAGCTTTTAAAATTTGAATTAAAACGTTTACTAACTGCTGGTAATCGATTACCAAAATTGTGTAATCGATTACACAGTCTAAAATTTCGAATTCAAATTTTTGTAGCTGTTATAAAACGTATTTGGCCACTGGTAATCGATTACATCCTCTGGTAATCGATTACCAGAGAGTAAAACCTTTGAGAAACACTTTTTAATTTAAATTACTTGGCCAAACCTTTGCTAATTCAATTAGGAATTCCCTTCCTAATATTCTAGTGATCATCTTGATGTTGTGACTTGTAATCTTGAAGTATTGTCTTGAATTTTAATCTTGAAAAGCCCATTTGCATCAATTGCAACACATCATCATGATCATCATCAAAACATCAAAGCCAATTGCATCTACAATCTCCCCCTTTTTGATGATGACAATACAATACCTGAAATCAAGATTCAAGCAAGCAACAAACAATTGTATATAGATAAAATGTGCATGCGTTTACTCCCCCTATATTTCGAAATACATGATCACTTGATTTCTAAGTTTGTTAAGCAACCTTTTCTCCCCCTTTGGAAACATCAAAAAGCCAAAGAACTCGGAAATCAACACAGATATAACAATGGAGTAGCAAGATATAAATATCAGAGTATTAAACACAATAAGCCAAACTCACAAACAAGAAATAATCAAACCAGAATTCAAATACCATAAAATGTCAACAACCACAAAATATCCAAGACTGAAATTTAAAAACCAAAAGATAAATAAGCAAAGTACTTAGCATAATAATGTAAATTCTAAGAAACTAAAAGCCAAAATACACGGCTTATAAAAAGACATATAGTCATAAACTAAAATCTAAGAAGATGGAGGTGGTGGAGGAAGATCAAAACTCTGACGAATGTATCCGACATCCTCTTCAAGCTGTGTAAGGCGAATGTCCATACCGACAAAGCGTGAATCTAACGAGTCGAAGCGGTCACCAACATAAGAACGAAGACCCCGTAATTCGGAGAGGACTTCATTCATGAGTGCGGAATCTTCACGTTGAGGGGGAGGTGAAGGAGTACGTTCATCTTGAGGAGGAAGTGCATCCTTCTTCAGCCATTGTCCATTCCGATCTTTACGATACCCAAAGGAGGTCACTGCACCAGCACCAATTGCAAAGGAACGCTTGACTTGAACAAAGGGTTCATCATCAAGCGGAATTTGAAAATGACGCAAAAACAGAGTAATCAAATGTGGATAAGGAAGAGGTGCATTGGCCCGTAATGCCTTATGCATTCGGTACCGAACCAAATGGGCCCAGTCGATCTGACGACCGGTAAGAAAAGCCCACATAAGAATCAAATCCTCCTCAGAGGCTTGTGCTAAATTTGAAGACCGAGGAAGCAAAATTCTAACAATGATATAATGCATGATGCGATTATCAAAAGTTAATGACCCGGCCAGCAATCTACCGGTCATTTCAGCTTGATCATTGCAGACCATGCGACGAGCATCATGACTTGAATAATCGAATTTCCAGTCATCAACAATGGTGCCCTCAAAAGGTGCACCTTGACTGGGTAAATGAGTCAAAGAAAAGAAAAGTGACTGATCAATGACCATAGAAGTACCATGCACCTCAGACATAATAATACCATCCTGAATTTTTAAATTGCAGTAGAAGACCTTAACAAGTTCAGGATAATATGGCAATTTTAATGACATGAAATCAACAAGACCAGAATTTTGAAACACTTGATAGCAATCAAACGTTTCATCATTAAAGAACTCTACGTCTAGGTACTTAGGATCTAAGATTATTCTAGAAGAAAACTGAGAAAGGTACCGTAGACGTTGATCATCGGATGAAAACAGTGTTGATGATCTTGGAGATGACAAAGAAGGAGGAATAGGTGCTGTGGGTGCTCCGGATGGGCCGTGACGGCGATGGGCAGCAGCGGTAGCGGTGGAGGATGATCCCTTTCTCTTCTTTGATGGCTCTGCCATTTGATGAAGTTTTTCTAGATTTTGATTGGTGGAAGTGAAAGAGGAGTGAAAAAGAGGAAGATTAGGCTTTACGGGACGTGATTTGGTGAAGAATTGAGTGAGAATCGAAGGTTTGAAGTTCTAGGTATGGAGGAAAACGTGGAGGATGCTTTGGCTGCGCAGCAGCTCTGATTTCGTGAGTATTTATAGAAGATGACGCATTGTAATCGATTACATGTATTGGTAATCGATTACAGGCCCAATAAGCCTTCTGGTAATCGATTACAGGATGTTGTAATCGATTACAGGCTGCCTGTTCATGTGTAATCGATTACACTGGATGGTAATCGATTACCAGAGCCTATCCTAGGCTAGTTTCTTAAGAGAATATCTATATTTATGCTCAAATACATCCTATATGACTAATTTTCACTACTAATACACTAAACTCAATCATTCAATTATTATATACACAAGAAATCATAAATTCTATCATAAAAACAAGAATTTAAACAAGATCAAACAAAACCATCTATAATCAAAAGGTAAGAGTAAATCAACCAATCAATCAACCATTCAATCAACCAATCAATCCCTATTCTTCTAAATCTCTTACATCTAAGAGACCTAATTCTCTTCTAATAGAGAAGAACACTTCCTTGGGGAGAGGTTTAGTGAAAATATCAGCAAGTTGATTCTTAGTATCAACAAATTCTAATACACAATCTCCCTTTAGGACATGATCTCTAAGAAAGTGGTGTCTAATCTCTATATGTTTAGTTCTAGAGTGTTGAACTGGGTTTTTGGATAGATTTATGGCACTAGTATTATCACACTTAATAGGTATGCGATCAAGAATGATGCCATAGTCAGATAATTGTTGCTTCATCCATAAAATCTGTGCACAACAACTACCGGCAGAGATATACTCCGCTTCAGCAGTAGATAAAGCAACACTGTTTTGTTTCTTACTATGCCATGAGACAAGAGCCGATCCAATAAATTGACAAGTTCCACTTGTACTTTTTCTATCAGTTTTAGATCCGGCAAAATCAGAATCAGAATATCCTATTAAGTTACATGTTGAATTCTTAGGATACCATAATCCTAAATTGATTGTTCCTAATAGATATCTCATGATTCTCTTTACTGCACTTAAATGTGATTGTTTGGGGTTGGATTGAAACCTAGCACACATGCATACACTAAACATAATATCAGGTCTACTAGCAGATAAATAAAGAAGAGATCCGATCATACCTCGATATTGTTTTATGTCTATGGACTGACCAGATTCATCTTTATCTAAGTAACAATTAGTGCTCATCGGTGTAGACATGTGTTTTGCACTATCCATCCCAAATCTTTTGATCAATTCCTTGCAGTATTTGGATTGATTGATGAATATAACTTCTTGAGTTTGCTTGATTTGTAATCCCAGAAAGTACTTTAGTTCTCCCATCATTGACATTTTAAATTCACTTTGCATATCAAGGGAAAACTCCTTGCACAATGAATCATTAGTGGATCCAAAAATTATATCATCAACATATATTTGAACCAACAAAATATCATTATGCTTTCTCTTTATGAACAATGTGGTATCCACTTTACCTCTGGAGAAATCTTTTTCTAGAAGAAAATTGCTTAATCGTTCATACCATGCCCTAGGGGCTTGTTTCAAACCATAAAGAGCCTTTTGTAATTTATAAACATGGTTTGGTTTATCAGGAATTTCAAAACCAGGGGGTTGTTCAACATATACCTCTTCTTGAATTAAGCCATTTAGAAAGGCACTCTTAACATCCATTTGATAAAGTTTAAAATCCATTATGGATGCATATGCCAATAGCATTCTAATGGCTTCTAATCTTGCAACAGGAGCATATGTTTCTTCATAGTCTATTCCTTCTTCTTGATTATACCCTTTTGCTACTAACCTGGCTTTATTTCTAATAATTATACCATGTTCATCTAATTTATTTCTAAAAACCCATTTTGTTCCTATGATAGGATAATTTTCAGGTTTTTCTACTAATTTCCACACATTATTTCTTTCAAATTGGTTTAATTCTTCTTGCATGGCAATGATCCAATTATCATCTATTATGACTTCTTTTATATTTTTAGGTCCAATCATGGATACAAAAGCCATATTATTGCATAAATCTTTAAGAGAGTGTCTAGTTGTTACCCCTTTTGAGATATCACCAATAATGTTGTCGAGGGGATGATCTCTTGAAGTTTTCCATTCTCTTGGAAGTGCATCATTGGATTTGACTTCTTCTGGAGGATCTTCATTGTTTCCTTTGTCATTTCCTTTGGAATCTTGTTCATGAATGTTCATATGTTCTAAAGAATCTGCAATGTCATCTAGCATATTCTTTCTTGACAATATAGCATTAGATTCATCAAAGGTAACATGAATGGATTCCTCTATATTCATAGTTCTCTTATTATATATTCTATATGCTTTGCTTTGTAATGAATATCCAAGAAAAATGCCTTCATCAGATTTTGCATCGAATTTTCCTAGATTATCTTTACCATTATTAAGTACAAAGCACTTGCAACCAAAAACATGTAGATGAGAAATATTAGGTTTTCTACCATTAAATAACTCATATGGGGTTTTCTTTAAAATAGGTCTTATCAAGGCCCTATTCATGATGTAACATGCAGTATTGACAGCTTCAGCCCAAAAATACTTTGGAAGAGAAGTATCATTTAATAAAGTTCTTGCAATTTCTTCCAATGACCTATTTTTCCTCTCAACAACTCCATTTTGTTGAGGGGTTCTTGGTGCAGAAAAATTATGTTCAATACCATGTTCATCACAAAATAATTCAAAATCTTTATTTTCAAATTCACCCCCATGATCACTTCTAATGGATGCAATCTTGAGATTTTTCTTGTTTTGTATGACTTTAGCAAGTTTCCTAAATGCTTGGAATGAATCACTTTTATGTGTAATAAATAGTGTCCAAGTATATCTAGAGAAATCATCAACTATAACTAGAGCATAGTAATTTCCTCCAAAACTCATGGTTCTAGATGGACCAAATAGATCCATATGCAATAACTGTAATGGTCGAGTGGTTGAAACAACATTTTTAGGTTTGAATGAGACTCTTGTTTGTTTGCCCTTTTGACATGCATCGCATAGTTTATCTTTTTCAAATTTCAATTTAGGCAAACCAACTACTAAATCTTTTGAAATTAACTTATTTAAGTGATCCATGTTTATGTGAGCAATTCTTTTATGCCATAACCATGGATCATCATCTTTACTAAGAAAGCAATGATTGTTTTGTTGTTTTATGCTTAAGTCTATCATGTAAACATTATTGACTCTATGTCCTACATGCTTTATATTAATGTCATGCTTATGTTCTATAAGACATTTCTGAGAATCAAATGATACTAGATAGCCTTTGTCACATAGTTGACTAACGCTAAGCAGGCTGTGCTTAAGGCCTTCAACAAGTAGAACATTTTCAATGGAGTTTGAAGAATTTGTACCTATTTTACCCACTCCAAGAATTCTACCTTTGTTGTTGTCACCATATGTTACATGCCCGCTTTTCTTTGGAGATATATATGTAAAATTTGATGCATCTCCAGTCATATGTTTTGAGCATCCGCTATCTATGTACCACTTCTTTCTCAAAGACACCTGCATAATCAAGTTTTTGACTTAGGTACCCAAATTTTATTGGGTCCTTGCATGTTAGTATAAACTGAGGATCCTTTTGGGACCCATATCATTTTAATGTTACTGTAATTTTTCTTGAAGTAACAAGTTGATATGCCATGTCCTTTTCTTCCACAGTAAAAACAAGTGATAGAATTAGAATTACATTTTTGTGTGGAAGTGGAAAAGTTTTTATGAACCTTTTGTTGTTTTTCAGATTTATACCCTAGTCCATTTTTATTAGACACATATCTTTGTTTACTTAATATAACATCTAAATTATTTCTACTATATGAAAATTTTGCAAGTGAATTTTTTAACTCTTTAATTTCTTTTACATATTTATCACAACAACTACAAGAATTTGTTATTTTCTTGTCATTAATAGTGGAGATATTAACTTTTTCATTTGTTTTAGAGATTGAGACTTCATTTCTAAGAAGATCTAATTCTTTGTTTAATTTCGAAATTTCATTTTCTAAATTTGAAATTGTTTTCTTTGATGATGAAACTAATTTTGCAAGTTTAATTGATTCTTTATGCAAATCAGCAAATGCATCTTGCAATTCATCAAAAGAAATAGATAAGTTGTTTGAAGATGTTACCTCTTCATCACTTTCGTAACTTTTGGCCATGAGGCAGAGATTTATCTCTTCATTTTCAGAATCTTCAGAGGATTCCAAATCATTTTCATCCCATGTGATGTATGCTTTCTTCAGTTTCTTTTCACTATGATTTTTCTTTTCAGATTTTTCCATCTTTTTCTTGAAGATGGGACAATCAACCCTCAGATGTCCAGGTTGATTGCATTCAAAGCATTTTAGAATAGAGGATGAATTTTCTGTCCTTCTCTTTGATTTAAAATTTGGTCGCCTCTGATTTCCTCTTACTTTAAGAAACTTGTTGAATCTTTTTACAAAGAGACTTAGATCATCATCATCATCATCTGGATCATTATCCTGATCACTTTCTTCTTGTATTGAGGATGATGCTTTAAGAGCAATTCCTTTCTTTTTCTTGTCATTTTCTTCATTTTGGTGCAATCTCAATAGTTCCATCTCGTGTTCCTGCAACTTACCAAATAAAGTGGCAAGAGACATGTTAGATAAATCTCTTGATTCAGAAATGGCCGTTACTTTGGGTTGCCATTCTCTACTTAAACATCTTAACACTTTGTTTATAAGATCCTCATTTTGAAATTCTTTGCCTAAGGCTGCTAGATGATTTACTATATGTGTAAATCTCTTTTGCATACTCTGAATATTTTCATTTGCATTCATTCTAAATAATTCATACTCATGAGTTAGTGCATTTATCCTAGATCTTTTAACATCTGTAGTTCCTTCATGTGTTAATCGAAGAGTGTCCCACATTTCCTTAGCACTCTTACAATTTGAAACCCTGAAATATTCATCCATTCCTAGGGCAGATGTTATTATGTTTTTGGCTTTTAAGTTGTATTGTACTCGTTTTCTATCCTCTTCAGACCATCTATCTCTAGGTTTTTCTATGGTTATGCTTTCACTTGATGAACTACCATCTATTGAAACTCTTTCTACTGTGGTGGGAATATAAGGCCCTATTTCTATGGCTTCCCAGATATTTAGATCTATTGCCTCGATAAAAATTTGCATTCGGGTTTTCCAGTAGTGGTAACCCTCTCCATTAAAGATTGGAGGTCTATTGATAGAATTCCCTTCCGGAAATAAGGAATTTGCTAAGGCCATCTTTTTCTTGAAGCTTCTAAACTTTATACAAGAATGAAGCTCTGATACCACTTGTTAGACAAGTGGCCTTAGATATCTTAAGAAGGGGGGGGGGTTGAATTAAGATATTCCAAACTATTTCCCCTAATTAAAAATCTATTTCACTTTTTACTCAAGTTATGAATTCCCTTAATGACAATCTTCTTAAATATTAATTCAAATGAAACAATTTGAATATGAATATAAAGCAATAATAAATAAAGGAGATTAAGGGAAGAGAAAATGCAAACTCAGTTTTATACTGGTTCAGCCACACCCTTGTGCCTACGTCCAGTCCCCAAGCAACCCGCTTGAGAGTTCCACTATCTTGTAAATTCCTTTTACAAGTTCTAAACACACAAGGACAATCCTTCCTTTGTGTTTAGAGATCCTTTACAACAAGAGACTCACAGTCTCTTAATCCCTTAGAGAATGAGAAGAAGAAGAAGAACAAATCTCTCTAGAAAGAGATGGATTTTACAGATTGAGCACTCAAATAATTCCTTAATGAATTGCAATTGAATTGGCCAAGGAATTCTTAAGAGGATAAAATGAATTTGCTCTTTGAGAGGATAAACACTTTGTTGTTCTGAAAATCTCTAAGCAATTTCGTGTTTAAGTCACATATATATAGACCATTGGTGGTCATGAATAAAGCCTTTGAAAAGTTGTGACTCTTGAAATTATTTTTCTGAAAATCCTGTCTGGTAATCGATTACAGTAATTATGTAATCGATTACAGCTTTTAAAATTTGAATTAAAACGTTTACTAACTGCTGGTAATCGATTACCAAAATTGTGTAATCGATTACACAGTCTAAAATTTCGAATTCAAATTTTTGTAGCTGTTATAAAACGTATTTGGCCACTGGTAATCGATTACATCCTCTGGTAATCGATTACCAGAGAGTAAAACCTTTGAGAAACACTTTTTAATTTAAATCACTTGGTCAAACCTTTGCTAATTCAATTAGGAATTCCCTTCCTAATATTCTAGTGATCATCTTGATGTTGTGACTTGTAATCTTGAAGTATTGTCTTGAATTTTAATCTTGAAAAGCCCATTTGCATCAATTGCAACACATCATCATGATCATCATCAAAACATCAAAGCCAATTGCATATACATTTTTGTGCCATTTTGCATGCAGTTTCTTGGCAGAACTCACGTTTTGACACTAGTTTTGCAATGTAGAAGTACAAGTTCTCAATTGAGTGAAAAAGTTGGAAAATGCACTAATTTATGAAGATTTGAAGATTCTGCACTTGTTAATGGCCATGGTCAACCAAGAGGACCGTGGTCAACCAAGATGATCGTGGTCACCAATAGGGCCGTGGTCAATCCATAACAACCCAAAACTTCAACAACATCTATGATAATGACCGTGGTGGATTCACCATATTCGTAATGCGCCTTTTCGTGGAACATATTTAAGAAACGATATATAGATCTCTAAACTTTGTAAAACATTATCCAATTTTTATTCTTGTATTTTGCGAATTTGAGAGAACCTTGAGGGCTTTTGAGAGCTGAAGAGCGTGGACAATAACATTAGTACGGGTCATGATCATTGTTCCTACCTATTGATATGTCTATGTTTATTCTTTATAGGATTACTAGTTTTTCTCTAATCATGAGTGGCTAGTCCCCTTAGCCTAGGAGTTATAATGTAACTATCAAAATGTACTCATTTCCTTGTTCTTAATGGAATTCCTCATTGTTTTATGTTAATTAATTTTCTTCCTTACTTTAATGTTTATTTGGAACCAGCCATTCTAATACTTAATTGATTGCATAGTAGTGATTATTTGCATGTAATTCATAAATCTAGGTAGAGAATGTTTTGCACCAAATTGCATGATCAAATTGTTTGGGTAATCTCTAATAGATTAGTTGATCTTTAATTAATCATCCCTATAATTGATTTTATCCTTTGACTTAAATTGATAGATCCATGATCATTGGGGTATTGATTTAAGGCAAATAACATCTTCTGACCTTAATCATAGACTTTAATTGGTTTTGGAAATCGGTAATTAACTAGGGAATGAATTTCATTAGGACTAGGATTAGGGAAAAATTGGTACTAGTCAATCATAACCCCTGATCATTCTTATCATCACTTAAACCTCTCTTTATTTTCGTTTATTTGCTTTCTTATAAAAACCAAAACCATAAAATTATTTCAATCATCTTTCTAGTTATCTTTGTTGTTAGTTTAACAAACTTGACTAATTAGGAATATAGCTGGTCCTTTGGGTTTGATATCTGGACTTTCGAGTCCACTGTTACTATTGCGTAGGGTAAACTTTCCCTTGCGCGAGCCTAACATATTTTTCACATCATCTACCTGTAATGACCTTGTAAAATTATCTATTTTCAAAAGATCGATGATGGGAGAAGTGAGAGAGGCGTAATTGCGCACAAAGTGCCTATAAAAGTCAGTGAGGCCAAAAAAAATTGTGAGAGCCATGAGATAATGTGGAGTAGTCCATTACATGATTGCACTGATTATATCTAGGTCGGGGCCAACTGTTGGATCAAGTGGCCTCAAAATAATTAAGAAGGGGGGTTGAATTAATTATTAATGTGCCTTGACTAATTAAAAAATTATCCTTCTTAATGTTACTAGATTCAATTAGGCTTTTACTACAAAGTTAAGAAAGTAAATAACAGAAATAGAAACTTAACCAAAAGTAAAAGCAATAATTAAAAGTACACAGCGGAAATTAAAGAGTGTAGGAAAGAAGAAGACAAACACAAGATTTATATTGGTTCGGCCACAAACCGTGCCTACATTCAGTCCCCAAGCAACCTGCAGTTCTTGAGATTTCTTTAAACCTTGTAAAATCCTTTACAAGCCAAAGATCCACAAGGGATGTACCCTCCCTTGTTCTCTTTGAATAACCATGTGGATGTACCCTCCACTTGAACTGATACACAAGAGATGTACCCTCTCTTGTTCTCAGTATAACAATCCCCAAGTAGATGTACCCTCTACTTGTACCACAAAGGATGTACCCTCCAATGTGCTGGGACAAAGAATTCTCAAGCGGATAGTCCTTTGAATCTTTTGTAAGGGAGAAGAGAGACACAAGAATTCAGGTGGTTAGTCCTTCGTTCTTTTGGCAAAGGGAGAAGAGAATGAAAAACATGAATAGCATAAGTTTTTGAACAAAGAACTTTTCTTGAAAGAGAAAGTGTTGATCACAAACTTTTAGAAAGATGAAGAGAAATAAATCAAAAAATTCTATAGAAAGATATTAAAAGATTGATTGAAAGATGTTTGAGAGATGATGTTGAAAAAAGATTGAAAGATAGATGATTCAAAGATGATTGATGATTGATTATTGAAACATTCCATGATCACATATTTATAATCTCTTGATGACTCAAGTCAAAGCTTGTGACTCTTGGCAATTTCTTTAAAACTATTCACTTAAAAAGTTGTGACTTTTGAAAAAATCTTCAGAAACAAGTCACTAGAAAAATTGTGACTTTTGGAAATTTATTTTTTGAAATCAGTCACTGGTAATCAATTACCATTAAGGTGTAATCGATTACACATCAACAGATGTGACTCTTCATTTTAAATTTTGAAAATCAAAACGTTTAGAAGTTCTGGTAATCGATTACAAGTATTGTGTAATCGATTACACAAGTTTAAAATGATTTGAAAATGTTTAAACACAAGTTGTAACTCTTGAAATTTGAAATCTTAACATTTTAAAACACTGGTAATCGATTACTACCTTCTGGTAATCGATTACTAGAAAGTAAAGCTCTTTGGTAATGATTTTGTGAAAACTTCTTGTGCTACTCAATGTTTTTGAAAAACTTTTTTAGTACTTATCTTGATTAAGTCTTCTCTTGATTCTTGAATCTTGATCTTGATTATTCTTGAATCTTGATTCTTGAATCTTGAATCTTGAATCTTGATTCTTGAAACTTGATTCTTGAATCTTTGGAATTTGCTTAACTCTTGATTCTTTGGCATCATCAAAATAACCTTGGAAGACATTGCTTCCACACCAACTCCACTAGCAGAAACAATATGGCCCAAGTAAGCAACTATAGTAACACCAAACACACCCTTAGATAACTTAGCATAAAACTTGTTAGATGCTAATAAATGAAGAATAATGTGTAGATGAATTAGGTGATCAATAAAAGAAGGACAATAAATTAGAATATCATCAAAGAACACAAACAAATTTGCGCAAATATGGTCGTAAAAAACCATTCATAACTAAGAATTTGTAATTACCATCAAAAGTGCGCAAAGCTGTTTTATGCGTCTTCGAAGGGTGAACTCTAATTTGATGATACCCGAATCTTAGATCTATTTTAGAAAAAAATGTAGAAGTTCCTAGCTCATTCAATAGTTCATCAATAGTGGGGAAGGGAAAGCGATCTGTAATGTTAAGCCTATTTAAAGCTCTATAATCTACACAAAATCATCATGATCCATCCTTTTTTGAAGCAAAAGTACTGGTGAGGAATAAGGACTAGTGCTATGAATTATGATTCATTTTTTTCAACATGTCTTGTATGAATGAGGAAATGGTGGTCTTTTGGGAATGGGGGTAACGATAGAGTTTGGTGTTTACAGGAAAAGAATTAGGCATAAGTGTGATGTGATGGTCATGAGGGTGTGGGATGGTAGGCCATGAGGTGTTTGGAAGACAGTAGGAAACTCAGCCAACAATTCGGTTATTTCTGGGGTCTGGGAGGAAGGGTGATGTTAGGATCAATGGATTCAAAGGATAGGAGGTGAAATGATGCAATGCCATCTTTGGCAATATAATGACACAACTGATTGAAGGTGGCACTTGTGGGTTTGGCCGTAGGGTTGCCTTTAATGGTGATAATGGAATTCCCAAAGGTAAAAGTATGTTGGAGTTTGGAAAAATCAGCTTCTAGGGGTCCCAAAGAACATAACCATTCAATGCCTAAGATAATGTCTACATCCTTAATAGGAAAAATGTAATAGGGTATGTGAAAAAATTGGTTTTGGGAGGAAATGGGGGACATTAGGACAAAGACATGAACAAGTAATGCATTGCCCATTGCCAACCATGACTAAAATGGGTTGGTATAGGTGACAAGCAAGTGTAAATGAGTAGTAATTCAGGGTTGGATAATATTATCCGACAAGTCTGAATCCCCTATAGAATCATTCCATCCAAACCATTAATAGTTTCCTTGAATTTAGAGGTTTGGGGGGGGGGGGGGGGGGGCGTGGTGAAGGAAGGCCGATTAGAGCTTGGGTGGATAGATGAAAATGATAGGTTTGATGCAAGGTTAGGGGTGTTTCCTTATAGAGGTTTTTAGTATAATCATCAGGTGAATCTTTTGATAAAAACAAAATTTTGGGGGAGAACATTTATGACTAGTGTGATATTTTTCATCATAATAGTAGCAAAGACCTGCAACATGCCTTTCATGAAGTTGGGCTGGGGAAATATGCCTAACATGGAGATTAGCTTGAAGATAAGGGTAAGGTTTTCTAGTTTTGGTTGGTTGGTTACCTAGGGAAACCACAATCGATAACTCAATCATAAGTTTAGTTAAAGCCTCATGCCACACATCCATAGTTTTTTAGAGAGATATGTCGTAAATCTTGGATCTATTGTTTGTTGTTCAACTGGGTCTGAAAGGAGGAAATATGAGATAGTTGTGTTTGTAAGGGTCCTAGTTTTCGCCCTAGGCATCTAGTGTCTCTTTGAATTCCTTAGCACCATGTTTGGGAGAAGCCATGGTAAGAACAATGAAAGCACCATAAATGATAGGAAGAAAGGATAGAGATGACGACAAAGAAAGATAGAGCTAAAACTAGGGCTACCAAAAAAAATTCTATCTAAGAAAAAGAGAAATTTCATTACTTTTTTGGATAAGATTTCTTACAAGCACTGACTAGTAATAAATAGACAAGACTAACGGTCACAATATCTTAGACATACATGTGTATGGTCCTTTAACACAGAGAAATTTCACTACTTAATTAATAAAGTGAAATTGGATCCAATAGTAGTCATGGTGCTAATAAGGTGGTTTAGGCTTGCGTTTGGGCCTACCAGAGGTGACAACGGTGCTTTCTTGGACTGGGTAAGTGGGCTGCTATCACAACATGTCCAAATCCTATGCATTACTCTAATCCAATGACCAAAAACAACCCAAAGTTACCCTAATGTTTGTGCCTTAATGTTAAGGAATTTGCTCCCCTCCATTTTAGGGTGTATAAGAGTGAATAAAAGAAAAAAAATATATAAATTAAAAATAAAAATGACATGTATAATAATTGATCAAACACGCAGTTTATAATGCTAAACAAATGCTAATTAGTAAGGTAGTAGGGGCATTGGTGGTATTTGTTAAGAAAATAGGAAAAAGTTTCATTAAAAAATATTTATTATATTACAATATCAAAGTTATTTAATACTCTTATAGGTAATTACGAATATTTAATAAAATGTGTTCTAGTGATCTTTAATCGATAGCCTTCATAGGCTACTTGTTAACTTATATACCCATAATATTATCATATATCTATGTCAAAATTAATTGTTAGTTATGAACTTTTTGGCTCTAAATGTTTAATGGGTTAATTAATTTTTTAGTCCTTTAAAATTTTCAAATTCTAATTTTTATTCCTCTAGATTTTTTTTGACAATTTTGTTTGTAAGTATTTTTAGTCTTTCTAATTTTTTAATCCATTTTTAATCTCTTATTTATTTTTATGTCTCAAATTAGTCTTTGTTTTGTCCATTTTTAGTTCCAAATAAATAAATATATATATATATATATATATATATATATATATATATATATATATATATTTGAGAGTAATTTTGAGCAATAAAAATAAATGAGTGATTAAAAATGGGCAAAAAAAATTAGAGAGACTAAAAGTGATGACAAAAAATTTAGGGAAGAATAAAAGTTGTCATAAAAAATTTAAGACACTACTAAAAAACCATTTTTTTATGACGCACATTCTAAGACGATTCCTTGTAATTAATGGAAATATAAGTTGTAAGTAGTGAACTTGGTTAATGTTTGCAACCAGCTAGTACTGGCCCAAAGTCCTGTATGGTCCACCTTGTTTGTCTCTGAAAGGAAATTGGGAAGTGATTTCAAGACCAATTTATTTATTACATGATTTTGTATTTACTTGGCAACTAGGTAGAGCGTTGGTAGTTTTTTACCAATTTGAAAGTTTTCAACGTTCATGTAGTTGTAGAAACTTCATTTGTCTATGCTACAAATAGGACTCTATTTTGATTGATAGAGGGAATCACATGAAAGGATACGCATACTACTTATACCAACCATTCCCTAGGTACATAGCGTAGGTGATTTTCTGCAGTGGGTCAGTTCAAATTGAGTGAAAGAAGCAGCACTGTGGTTGTTGATACATATTATACCAGCAATAGTCATCCCAATGCAACCAATTTTCCCACTTCTTAGGCTACTCACAAGCAAAATAGTGTGAGTAGGTCTGTAGCACCTTGTTTAGTAGTTTAGGTAGACCATATGTTATAGGGTGATATGTTGAGATCATTTGAAGAGCTGTACCTTAGGCAAAACAATTCAGATCAAACCTTGTTTTTAAAACATGAATCCAGATCTCTTACTATGGAGGTTGTCACTCCGTGTAGATGAAAACATACTTAGCAAACAACTAAGCCACCATTTGAGCCAAAAAAGAGTGTTTCTAAAGGATACGAAGATTGAATATTGGAAACTAGAAACATCTCCAAGGTACAAGTGCCTGAAGAGAATAGAATCAACCAAATAGATACGTTCCTAACATGATGAATTTCAGAGATAAGGCCATATATTTTAGTGTGTCTGGATTATTTTGAGGTTAAGAATTTTTTTCTTAAACTATTTTCTGATAGACTTATGGGAAATTTAAAAAATTAAAAAAGCAGCAATGGCTTTACACTTACACCTGAAAATGTGGTGCTAGCCTTAAGTTAAGAGGAACTTAGCTCTTCCCTCTTCCCCACGCTAAGGATGATATTTGGGTTGTTTGCCAATAAGAAGTTAGGAGGTTTACAGGATTTTGCTGCATATTCTGAATTGGAGTTCTCTTCTCAGGATGAAAGTGAGGACTTTTTGATTGACAAACTAGATGATGTTTAATATGGACTTCCTATACTGTTTAAACAGACAGAAAGCATGGTAGTTGAAGGATTTCCATCTTGTCTTGTCAATCATGTTAAGGATAATGAAGTTTAGAGTTCAGACTCAACAAATCTCTAATCCAGGAAGTATTTTCAGAATTTATCCATCTTTTCTTCTCCAATTGTTTCTTCTGTCTATTTTGATTTATTTTATTATTTTTACCGTCCAATCTCTTGTAAGTGAGGCCTAGTTTAAGGAAATGGTCTCCTTCCTATTCCAATGCCAAGAATGACTTCTTTGTTAAACAATAATGTAGAAGGGAAGAAAGTTGAGGAAAATGCCAATGCTCCAAGCTTTCTATAGTGTTAAGGACAAATTATGCTCTTACCATCTTATATTGGAGTAAGGGGTTAGGGTGGTAAATTCTTTGAATGTGTCTAGATCCATGGTTGACTCGCCAAGAAATTATGTTCAAAGAAAGAAGAAAATGTTGAGACAGTTGGATTGTTGTTTCGACAATTAACCGTGAGGGAAACGACTGCATGACCTTTGATACATTGTAGGATGCTGATATATCAATTAGTCAATAAAGTTGTTATATATAGTGACAGGATCAATTAACTTTGGAGAAGTTGCTTCTCTTGCCAATCCTGATTTGCCAAAAAAATAATTCTTCAAAGAAAGAAAAGTCAAGTTCGGCCAAGGCATAGTAGTCCTTAATTTGAAGAAGATATTGCAGCAGCTAATTGGCTCTCATCATGTTTTCCATTAAAGGAAGTCCTGAAGAGCCAAAATGCAGATTTAGCAGAGAAATTGTTGATATTTTGAAGGAAGAAAAGTTCACATTTTGTGAAGTTTTAACATTCTGATAGATTATTATCATGATGACTTGAAGAACTTTTCTAACTGGCTCAGTTATCCACAACTTTTCTGTGAAGGAGAACTTCTTGGTGGGTGTGACAACAATTGCTACTCATGGGGAGTTGTAGTGAGTAGCAGGAGGTTTTCAAAGATCATGGATTATTCAAGAGAACTTCTTGGTGGGTATTTGATTTGCACTTATATGAATTGTCCAGTGCTTAGAGTTGGACCCATCACCCACTCGTGTAGTACTCTTTATTTACTCTTTTTTGTAGCTATAAACTTGATAACCCTTATTCATGTAGTTCACACAAAGAAACATCAGAAAAGCACAGGATCATTAACATCAATTTCATTTTCTCTCTTCCACAGAAAATAATAATTAAAGAGACATGAAATTAATACATAAATAGTACTACTATTAATTTGTACAGAATATTTAAGACATTGGTTAAACAATGAATAAATGGTCTTTTTGGCCACCTTAGCAAACAATTAAGCCACCATTTGAGCCAAAAAGGCTTGTTTCTATAAGATGTAGTGACGATGTACAAACTAGGTTGGCCTGTCCAAAACAACTACGATTGCATCATACCCCTTAGATTGAGGTAGTCTTGTGATACAATCCATCCCTACATGATCCCATTATAGCCTTTGGTACAGGTGAAGTTTTGAGTAGACCTACTGGAGAATGGACATGCAGCTTGTTACTTGTGTTGCTACCAGATACGGTGTTCCTCTACAAATTTAGTTACTATAGCCATCATCCTATGCCAAAATACATTTGCTTTTAAATGCCTATAGCTCCTATAAACCCTTGAATGAACCTTACTAGGTTTGAATGAAATTCAGGTACCATTGTAGCAGAACTAGTGTCCATTGTTAGTTAGCTATTATAACAACTCTCCCCTTATAGAATAGGCCTTCGTGATCTAAAGAGTAGTCTGGTTTCTCATTTGTTTTTTTTTCTTGAAATGAAGTGATAATTTTGCTCAACCGAGGACCAACATTCATTGCTTGTCTCTTTATTTTTTGCAGCCACCAAAATTGGCTTGGCAGACAGCTATGAATATCTTCGTAATCTATTGCCCCAATTCTGCTATCTAGGTCTAGGCCAATAGATTATGTCAAAATGATAACCATATGGCTTAGGCAGCCACTTTTGCTGATTTTGGGTTGTTTTTCTCAGCTGTAATAGGTGTTTGAAGATTTTCTGGTAGGTTAAAACTGTAACTTTCAAAATGTTAATATGGACACCAATGTTGGATTGCTTACACCAGTGCAATTAATTCTTTTTCATAAGTGGGTTACTTAGATTGTACAAAATTTAAATGTTCTGAAAGATAGTTTATCAATAACATGAACATTGTGCAATGATGTCCAAAGAGATACTTAAAAGAAAAGGACTATATGCTGCTAGAATTATGTGGGAAATCTTTGTCTACCTCATACATCTAAAAAAAGGAACACAAGATATAAAGGGCAGAGTGTTAAACATTTAGTGCCTTTTTGATTTCATTATATTGATAAATTAATGATGTTTTCCAAGAAGCCCTGCCACTTGTTGATGCAACCTATGAATCATAGGCCTCACTCCAGTGGCATGTTGAAGCCAAGTAGCAGAAGGAAACAAGTCTTCAATGACAAAAACCTTTAGCAAGTTTTCATATTTTTTTAACCACTGATATAAATTTTTCTTGGTCTTTGCATTTGTTGCCAAAGGCAGCCCTTGAAGCAATTGTATAAATTGATGTAAGTACTGGTTGAGTGAGGTTAAAGGAGGGTCCTTTATGTCAATTAATCACTTTGACTAGATTCGACTGCTCTTCTTCTCTAATTGGCTAGTATGAGTTGACACATTTCAGGCTTAAAACCTCCAACGTGCAAATTTTTCTTAGCTGCCTCCAATAATTGCCTTAAGGATCAAAAGCTACATTTATTGAATTGTAAGACATTATATCAATAGGTAGGATTTTAGGCCTTGTGGCAAAGTTAATGTCATGGGTTTTCATTACTTCCTTAGCAGACTTTCTAACATCACCACCATCCTTGCACCACTGTCTCTCTTTGTCAATAGTTAGAATTGTCTAATGTTGCCACCATTACTTTCAGAGTCTTACATGCAATTTAAGTCTACAACACTAATTTTTATTATGATCATATACTACACCGCTGACTTTCTTTCTTTTTTATAATTTAGGATTCAAGTGTGTTTAAATTTTATAATTGATGGTAAATTCTCACAAGGACATATGCTAGTGAATAAGCAAGATGTCTTATAGAAAACATGAAATGAGGCAACTTAGGAATTAATTGTTTACAAATTTCCACATTCCCATCATTTATAGTTTGTTGTGAAATAATAGCTTCTCTGTGAGTGTTCATTTTTATCATCATTAAGGGACTACTCTATAGGGTTCAAGTTGGTGTACAGTCACTAGAAGGGATTACAAAGGTCCATGTAGTCTTAAGAAGGTTCAATGATTTTCTAAAGTTGTTTGCTGATGTAAGTTTATCCTTTTTAACTACATCTTGATTTTTTTATTTCATGTACTTGTACTTCTACCCTGATACTGACAACTGACTTCTCATTTAAGCATGATGATCTCTCTACACACATATTGGTCAGTACCCATTTTAGTGTTTAACACTTACTCCAATTTTAGCCATTGATTTATTTTCATCCATAAGATCATTCAATTTATTATAGTGTGACAATAATAAGGGATTGGCAAGATCTTTAACGAAGAAATATTTTAACTCATTTGATACTCTCTCAAGGAGGGGTTTTCTCCATGCAGTGAAAGGAGCGGGGAAAAAGTCAACAGTGGTGAAAAAGTCCACTGGTTTTATCCATTTCTACGACCTTTAAAACAAATAAATGACTAATGACCCTAATTTTGTGTTGGTAAACAACGTAGGTGTTTTACTTTGTTAAGTAAATGATGAAACGTCCTTTATCAAATCTGGAATGGCTCACTTTCTAATTAATTTACTTAGACATTATGGGAATGCAAATTGAAAGGTTAACAAGTATCAAGATTCAAGAGTAGTATATTCTATCCGAAGAACAAATAGTATAAGGTGTAGTATGGAAGTTTGAAAACATGAAACTTAGCCATTACAAAACTGATAGCAAAGTTCTAAATTGAAACATTACAAGATCTAGAGAAAATCAGCATTAACTTTTCATGTATTTAGTAAACAAACATGGGGAAGTTTTCAAAATATTATGCCTTTCAATCAATGGATAGCCATGGTGGTCTCACAACAACATGAAAAAAGCCAACCCCTTTTTTGCATCGATGGTACATATGGATGAGAAAAAGTCTTCTTCTGGAAACTGGAAATTTTTTCAAATATTTCTCAATTCTTCAAGAAAGAATAATTTTGGTTATTAGATTAAAATAGAACCAGTGGGTTATAAGTGTTTTAAGACGTATGTTACCTAGGCTTTGTGTGCACTTGTGCGCGTATGATATATATAGATAAATATTTTGCATTTGTGTCTATGCTTGTTTAGGTTATTCTAATTTTTAGACTTTTGCCCCATACTGTCTTTGTAGATTAAAAAGGAGTTCCCTAGGAAAAATACCCCTCCAGCACCACTCAAGGGACTCTTGCGGTTGAAAAGCCGATCTTTGTTAGAAGAGGTCATAAATGTCTTAGCTCACTACAGTAACAATTGTTTCATCTATAACATTATGGACTTGTGTATTGCATCATGCTTGAATTTCCTTATTTTATAAGAACATACTTGGCCTAGATGCTTAGCAACTATAGATTACTAGGACCTAGAAATTTAGGTAAGGTATGTATTTGATTACTATTGATCAACTCCTCAATACCTGTCATTGTCTTGTAAAAATAAGCCCATTGATGTATTCCCAAAACCATGGTAGCATTATGTGCTTTTGGATTTCTGCTAGAGCTCATTATATTTCTTTTCACCGAATCCTTTCATTGAATCTATGTCTAACTTCCTAATTGCTATCTTTTCTCTTCGACCTAACATCAACAATAAGTGCCAGTTTTGTATGTGGCTGCAACTAGGTCAAGTTTTCAGCGTGAATTTCAGTTCAAATAATGGTAAAGAACTTTTACAGAGCCAATTTATATCTGAACAACCTTGTATTTTTAATTTGTTGTTGAAAAATTATTTGAATTGGATAAGGATACTCGTAGACATTTTGGGACATAAAAAATGTAGAAGAAAATTAGCTCCATATTCTCTTTATTTATGTAGAGGTAAAGAGATTATAGATTATTATGTGAGATGGTCAGGATTAGTTAGTTGAAAACTCTCGTGCCTCAAGGCCATGAGGGCATGAAAAACCTTATGACCTTTGTCAACTCGAGAGCCAAACAAAGGGATTTTGCCATATTTAGTAGGATGATGTATGACAAGTTATTTTCTCTTTGTTCTTTTATGAATGTTTATTAGTCATTCTTTATCTAGTTGCTCCAAAAATTAAAGGTTGAACCAAATGAATAAGCATAAAGATCTTACTCCTAAATGAAAAATAAACTCATCGTCTAATAGTGACGAGCCTATGTGAGATGGTTACGATCAATTAATCGAGGAGTTTACACGAAAATAAATCTTGAAGTCTCCTTCCTCTTCCTCTGAAGATTCCTAGTTCTCTATCAAAAAGCCTTATATATTGAACTCTCTTAAGGTTAAAATATGTTGTACTAAGTTATAAATTCTTAGTGTAAACACTTGTGCATGTTTGGTTTAGCATTTATCAATGTTTGATTTCAGTCAAGTACAAACTACAATTTCTAGATTTTGTGATTTTTTTGGACTTTATTAATGTCAAAATATGACATGATTTTGTGTTTTTAATTGATGTTGTTATCCTTTCATTTTTATTTTATGCCTACGATAATTATCATCATTTGTATTACATCATTTATGACATTTCTATTACACAATTTTAGTGTATGTTGGACAATAGTCTTCAACTATAAATGCCATCAATTATGGGAAAAAAAGGGTGGTATCACTTGTTGTTTCCAATTCAACAACCATAATTGACATTCCTTTAGTCTGTATTCATTTTTGTTAATAACATGCATGAACAAATTTTATATGTCTGCTTTACTATCTCACCTACTCATAGCGGTTGTTATTGGTTGTAGGTACTACTATTTCAATGCCATAGGAAGTTAATGCGCTTTTATGTCATTCTTGCTTGACTAAACATAAACTCATACAATTTTTGCTACCATCACCGCACTCATAGTTATTGTTATAAGTATCTTTCCAAGTATGTATGTCATTATGACACTTATGTGGATATTACATTTTTTTCATATATTTAAATTCTTTAATATTAAAATTATGTGCATCCTGAGTGACCCTTAGTTTCCCATTTAAGATTCAATACGTTGATTAATACATACAGTTTGGATTAATTGTTGTATTGGATCTTGAATTGTCCTTTTGGTCAGTTTGGGAACACTCATTCTTTTACTTCATTCATAGTTATAGGTTAAGTATGTTGTGTTATATTTGATTAAATTTCAGTTTACTGCATATCGCTTTGTTCTCTAGGTGCATACTTGAACGTGGTTAATTCATGTCACCGCTTTTATTTCATGTACTTGGAGACCAATGCGAAATGCTTCCGAAATTTAATCAAATTTACCATAACATACTTAACTTGTACATATGAATGACGTAAAAAAATGGAGTTCCTGAATGGGATAGGACCACACCTTTTTACGGAAAAGTTAGATCATTATGCATATGGGATAACGTAGCCGGTATCATAGAACAGAAAACATGGATCGAAGTTGGATTAAAACACCTCGTATAAGCGAAGACTATCAAAAGGGGGTTGAAGATTTCTTGCAATTTGTGCAACAAAATGCATCAGTATTAGCTGCAAAATATTTCTACCCAAGTGTTAAATGTGTGAATGGGAGACGTCAATCATTGAATGACACTTAGGCTATAAATAGAGGTCATGTGTGTGCATTTTTTTCAACTTTGATCATTTGAATATTAAACTTCAGATTTCAAAGCTCATTTGGAGCACAAAATTTCGTGCTCTTCTCTCCCTCTCCCTTCATTCATCTCCTTCTTCCTCCAAGCTCTTATCCATGGCCTCCTATGGTGGTGAGCTTCTTCTAGACTCATCTTCTCCTTGAAGTGGCGTCTCCTCTCTCTCTTCCTTCTCCATTCGGCTGCCATTCATCTTCCAAGAAGCAAAGGAATCCATTGATGAAGAAGATCCTAGGCCTACAAGCTCCAATGGAGCTTGCATCATGTGGTATCAAGAGCATCTTCATCTAGGTGATGTTCTTTTGCTTCCTCTATCTTTTTGTTCGGTGAATTCTCTTTAATTCCTTGTTCTTTATCTTATTCTCCATGTATATCCTCCATTGTCTTGTGGTTTGGTGCTGTTTAGAGTAGATTAAAAAAAAATAAACCGATTAAATCTTAGATCTACACTTGTTCTTGCATTTCTATGGTTCAAATTTTGTAGATCTACTCTTGAATCTTGTTTTTGTGTTGATTTTAGGTTCTATCAATTTTCATTCATAATATTCTTGTGCTGAACCTTTAGATCTAAATTTTGTTCCAAAATATTGATTAGAAAAAAAAACACAAAAATCTAAGTGTAAATCACTTAATCCATGTTGTCTTAGAGTCATGTTTAGTCATAGTAATTGTCACATTATGTTCTAAGTTTGTGTTGAATTTTATTTTGTTGATTGTATTTGGGATGCTCAACCATCACTCGATTATTGACGGTTCTAGCTTTGGTGAACTTGAAGGCCAGATTTGCCTGGAGTGACAGAAGCTTCACCGAGTTGCTTGCGTTATTGAAAAATATGGTTCCTAATGATAGCATGTTACCAAAGAGTCACTACGAGGCAAATAAGATATTATGTCCTATGGGTATGAAGTACCAGAAAATTCATGCATGCCCTAATGATTGTATTTTGTACAGAAATGAGTTTGCAGAAATGTGCAACTGCCCGACATGTGGGGTATCACGCTACAAAGTGAATGATGGTGAATGCAGTGATGATGCAGCCACAAACGACAGTCGTCCAACAAAGGTTTGTTGGTATCTGCCAATAATACCAAGGTTTAAGAGATTGTTTTCTAGTGCATACGATGCAAAAAACCTTAGGTGGCATATAGATGGAAGAATAATTGATGGGTTGCTCTGACATCCCGCTGATTCACCATAATGGAAGAGAATTGATTGCTTGTATCTAGAATTTGGAGAGGATCCAAGAAACCTAAGGCCTGGTCTTGCTTCAGATGGAATGAATCCTTTCGGTAACTTGAGCACCAGTAATAGTTCATGGCCTATTTTGCTAATGATTTACAACCTTCCTCCTTGGTTATGCATGAAGCGAAAATACATTATGTTGTCTATGATCATAGTGGGTCCAAGACATCCTAGAAATGATATTGATGTCTATCTAAGTCCCTTGATTGAAGACTTGAGGAAATTATGGGTAGATGGGGTTGATGTGTATGATGCGAATGTTCAATAAACCTTCAGGTTATGTGAAATGCTATTTTGCACCATTAATGACTTTTCGGATTATGGGAATTTGAGCGGATATAGTGTGAAAGGACACCATGCATGTCCTATTTGTGAGAAAAAGACGAGTTACATCCAACTGAAACATGGAAAGAAGACAGTATATATAAGGCACTGGAGATTTTTGAAACCTTATCACCCGTATCGGGGATTGAAGAAAACATTTAATTGGAGAGAATAAGATTCAAAGTGCGCCTAAACCCTTAGCTGGACACAAAATTTATGATCGGGTGAAAGGCATTACAACTATCTTTGGTAACACACAAAAAAGGGATATGTCTGGGAAGAACATTTGGAAGAAAAGGTCAATATTCTTTGATCTTCCTTACTGGTGCGATCTACTTGTACGACATTGTCTGGACATTATGCATGTCGAGAAAAATGTGTGTGATAGTTTGATTGGAACCCTTCTTAACATTAACGACAAGACAAAGGATGGTTTAAAATGTTGTCAAGATTTGGTTGACATGGGTATATGAGATCAGCTGCATCTAGTTTCACGAGGTAATCGAACGTATTTGCTCCCAACATGTCACACAATGTCAACAATAGAGAATTTTTTTTTGTCATTGCCTCATAAATCTGAAAGTCCCACAAGGATACTCTTCAAATATCAAGAGCCTTGTGTCAGTTAAGGATTTGAAATTGGTTGGGTTGAAATCTCATGATTGTCACGTGTTAATGCAACAACTCTTGCCAGTCATCGTTCTGGTATCTTGCCTGAAAAAGTTAGGCTTGCCATAACTCACTTGTGTTTTTTCTTTAATGCTATCTATAGTAAGGTTATTGACCCTCAACAATTGAATAATTTGGAGAATGAAGCTTCCATCATCCTATGTGAATTGGAGATGTATTTTCCCCTGTCATTTTTTGACATCATGATTCACTTAATTGTTCATTTTGTGAGGGAGATTTGGTTCTGTGTGCCTATCTTTTTATGTTGAATGTATCCGGTTGAGCGCTACATGAAGGTGTTGAAAGGATATACAAAGAATCAATATCAACCAGAAGCAAGCACTGTTGAAAGATACATTGCTGAAGAAGCTATTGAATTTTGTTCAAAGTATATAAATACCACTACACCAGTTGGGGTTCCTCAAAGTCGTCATGACTCCATGATTCAAGGTAGGGGTACACGAGGATTTAATGTTGTAACCATGGATCACTAATAGTTGTCACAAGCTCATCTATATGTACTAAACAACACAGCAGACGTGATCCCGTACATAGATGCTCACAAAAAACATGTCACAGATACTCACCGAAAAATTAACAAGATGAGGTTATTGCAAGAGCATAATAGAACTTTCATCAACAAGTTTAGACAAACAATCTTCGCAGATGATAGTGCTTCGAAGACACTAAGATTGTTAGTTATTGGTCCAAATCTCAATGTTCCAACTTGGAAGGGATATGATATCAATCAATATTCTTTCTACACAAAATTCACAGGATGAAAAAAGTAGCGTGCAGAACAGTGGGGTGAGTGTTAATGGTCATTCCGATCACTTTTGTAGTGCTTCTAATAATAATCCGATTCAAGCGTCCATGCCTTACTATGGAGTCATTGAAGATATTTGGCAGCTTGATTACAGTGAGTTTAGAGTGCCTTTGTTCAAGTGTCAGTGGGTTAATGGAAATACCGGAGTACATTAAGACAAAATGGGATTTTCTTTAGTAATCCTTCAAAAGGTTGGTTACAACGAAAACCCATTCATCATGGCAGTGCAAGCTAAACAAGTGTTTTATGTCCAAGATTCATGCGACTCAAGATGGTTAGTGGTTCTACAAGGGAGAACAATTTCTATCGGTGACCATATTGATGGTTCAGCACTTGATGTCAGCGAGATGCCGACTTTCTCTCAACAAATGCCTTTTATAAATGGTTAAGATCAGGAGGATGATGTACATGTAAATTGTAATGATCATGATGAAGGTTTATGGGAGAATATTCCTATGTAACTGCTTATGAACAAAGTAATGTATATGATATATCACATAATTGTAATACATTTATGTATTTGAATATTTACAAGTTAATGCTTATATGTTGTTTGTATAACTGATTATGTCCTAACTCAATTTGTTTGACTTGTCCAGACTCATGACAACACCCCCAAGGTCCCCTCCATATTCAGATATTCCTTCAAAGGCTACGCCTAGGAGGACTAGACAATCCACCCCGCTGAGAAGGTCGACTGTCCGAAGCTTAGATCAGCCACAACCAACAGTTAACGTCAATCCTGCCACTGGGAGAGGATCAGGCCCCCATAAAGAAAAGTTCCATGGTAATCTGGGGGTTGTAGCGTGAGAAAAAAATTCCTATTGTCCACTCCAATTGGAATGTTGTACCAGGATCTTTAAAAAATTCCTATCTAGGACTTGTTGTTTTGTGTCCATGGGACAACAATGTTGTTTGGTTTTGTTCTTTACGTAAGAAGCCTGATGTTAACGTCAAGGCTGCAGTTAACGAGCTATTTTTAACATTATAATTCAATTAATGTATACTAATTGTAGCGTATAAACACAATGATTATTTGATTATATATGTTAATGTTATTTTGAAACTAGTGCAATGAAGACATTAACCACTACTTTGGAAGGAAAGCCAGATCAAGCAGTACCTCGGTGGATTGAACCAAAGGTATGTCATTATTTCATGAATAGGTATCTCGAATTACTGTCGTGTGTTACTTTCAAAGTACTAGCTTTAGTAAATATATTTGATATTGCATTTAGAATCATGTTCAAACCGGAGGCTACGAGTGTGGATATTATGTCATGCATTAGATGTGGTGCATATTGAGCGATGGTTTGAAGAATGAATGGAATAAGGTATGTTTACTATAACATGTTTTAATTGTTACTTTCGTATCAAAGTCTAATTCCAATGTTTTATGTATGCCATTAATTTGATATTTATAATTTTGTAGTGGTTTTATGATGGAACATCGTTAGACAAAGAGGCCATGACAACACTTTTCAACAAATGGGCAACATATTTTCTCCAGATTAAAAACATGGAATTTAGAAAAATTTAGATGACATGAACATTTTTGTTTTGAACAAAACATTTTCATTGTATATTGATGACAAAAAATTATGGTCATTTGACATTTAATTCAGCAATAATATATATTTGTTTTAGTAATACTTGGTTACCCTCCATTTTTGCCCGATGACCCAATAACCACATGCAAAAAGGTACCATCCTTAATTGCCTTAATCGCTTCTGATTAAATCATAATAATTTCTTGCATTTCATTGGAGAAATCATTTAAGATTTGCAGATGAGGCCAATGAAATAAAGGTAAGGTGTTCATTTATTTTTTTTTATTATTATTAGTATATTGTCGTAATGCTGTGTCAGCTTTCTTTCTTTTTTGTCATATTTAATATACTTTATGTATATAGCAGGCTCATATAGTTGTATTTAGACAAGTAATACTTTGGTGATCTTTTCACCTATCACTTTATCAACCCTTGGCTTTGGAAATTAAGTTGACATTTTTTTAACTCCAGCATTGATCAGCATGGGAGTCGTTTTTTACAACATAAGTTGGAAAGTTGCGATATTAAAGAGAAGGAGTTAGTGTTCAAAGAGGTTCTTCCACATACTTAAAAATTAATGACTGATGTATTTTGAAACTATGTAATCCAAAAGGTATGTTTTGAAGTGATATACATTGTCATTAACTAACTTTATGATTATTTGGAATCTATTATGCTCAATTTGTCTATTTCTCTTGTGCATAGTTTTTTGAGTATGGAAGCCCAGAGCCGAGAAAGGAACTTGCAAATTGACTTCTTGGTCAGATAGTGCCTTTAAGTCTGCAGATGTATGGCTGTCGTGTAATCCAAAAGGTATGTAATTTGTTTTATTCATATAACATTAAGACATTTGTATATATTCATGTCAGTTGTTTGTCTTGAAAGCTATTAGAAGATATGTTCATGGATTTTAGTCAGTATGACTATGACTTTATTTCTACCATTTTTAACCAAAGGATCTCTGATTGAGATTTATTAATGATCTAAAGCATTTGCTATATGTCTGCCTTTTTGCAAATTACAGTATGAAAATGGGGCTACTTATCTCATAAATTTATCTTATCTTCTAGCCAAGGTGTAGTTCCTAGTAATGGAAAAATAAGTATGTCTGCAATATGTCATACCCTAATTTTGTCCGGGGACAATTGTTTGTCAACATACGAACTTTGGCTGACCAAATTGAGATGCTTAACACTCATCGTTGTGTAATCCGTAAAGTTTCACGATGCTTCGGAAGGAGATTAGCCAACAAAACACAAAATGAGGGTGAACTGATCAATTTAGGGGGGGTGTACTTAGCCCTGGGCCCATCTGGGTCCGTTTGGAATGTTCTAGAGGTAGCAACAGATTGCCTGGGCGAGCATGTTGCTTCAGCTGGAAGCTACTAGCTCGCCTGGGCGAGCTGGGCGGCAATCACCTCCCCCATTTTTCTATAAAATGGTGTGGGGGGGGGGGGTGAGGGAAAAAGGTTCGACACCTTTGGCACTTAGAATTCGCTTAAAATTAGTGAGGAGAAGAAGAAAGAAGGAAAAAATCCAAGCCGAGACGCTTCCTTAATGTTTTCGTGATCAATTCCGCTAACATTCTCCGTCGTTATTTGTCGTTCTTCATTCGTTCTTCATCATTCATCGACCTTCAACCGTTTAGTTTTTGATTTCGAAGCTTTGAATTCATTCTATGCACCCTTAGGGGTCAATTCTTGCTTTGTATGTTTTCATCTTCATCTCGTTTACTTTGGGTTTTCTTTTCTTCGTTTTAAATGATTTCGACCGATCGTTTATGCCGAAACCTCACTCAATGAATGATAAAATGAAATTCAACTGATCATTTGTGTTGTAATCTCGTTTAATTATCGTTAAAATAAAATTCAATCAGTCGTTCATGTTGTAACCTCGTTTAATCGAAAAATAAGTAAGTTCCAATCGAACATTTTACTTTGAAAGTGTAGAAGCAATTGCCTTTGGTGTTTTGATGATGATCATAATGATATGATGCAATTGATGCAAATGGGCTTTTCAAGATTAAATTCAAGACAATACTTCAAGATTACAAGTCACAACATCAAGATGATCACTAGTATATTAGGAAGGGAATTCCTAATTGAATTAGCAAAGGTTTGGCCAAGTAATTTAAATTAAAAAGTGTTTTTCAAAGAATTTATTCTCTGGTAATCGATTACCAGACGATGTAATTGATTACCAGTGGCCAAATATGTTTTATAACAGCTACTAAAATTTGAATTCGAAATTTTAGACTGTGTAATCGATTACACAATTTTGGTAATCGATTACCAGCAGTTAATAAACATTTTAATTCAAATTTTAAAAGCTGTAATCGATTACACAATTCCTGTAATCGATTACCAGACAGGATTTTCAAAAAAATATTTCTAAGAGTCACAACTTTTCAAAGGCTTTATTCATGACTACCATTGGTCTATATATATGTGACTTATAACACGAATTTGCTCAGAGTTTTTCAGAACAACAAGTGTTTATCCTCTCAAAGAGCAAAATCATTTTATCCTCTTAAGAATTCCTTGGCTAATTCAATTGCAATTCATTAAGGAATTATTTGAGTGCTCAATCTGTAAAATCTATCTCTTTCTAGAGAGATTCATTCTTCTTCTTCTCCTCATTCTCTAAGGGATTAAGAGGCCATGGGTCTCTTGTTGTAAAGGAATTCTAAACACTAAGGAAGGATTGTCCTTGTGTGTTTAGAACTTGTAAAAGGAATTTACAAGATAGTGGAACTCTCAAGCGGGTTGCTTGGGGACTGGACGTAGGCACAAAGGTGTGGCCGAACCAGTATAAATCTGTGTTTGCACTTTCTCTTCCCTTAATCTCTTTTGTTTATTATTGCTTTATATTCATATTCAAATTGTTTTATTTGAATCAATATTTAAGAAGTTCATTATTAAGGGAATTTATAACTTGAATAAAAAGTGAAATAGATTTTTAATTGGTGAAGTAGTTTGGAATATCTTAATTCAACCCCCCTTCTTAAGATATCTGAGGCCACTTGTCTAACAAGTGGTATCAGAGCTTCATTCTTGTATAAAGTTTAGAAGCTTCAAGAAAAAGATGGCCTCAGCAAATTCCTTATTTCCAGAAGGGAATTCTATCAATAGACCTCCAATCTTTAATGGAGAAGGTTACCACTACTGGAAAACCCGAATGCAAATTTTTATTGAGGCAATAGATCTAAATATCTGGGAAGCCATAGAAATAGGGCCCTATATACCCACCACAGTAGAAAGAATTACAATAGATGGTAGTTCATCAAGTGAAAGCATAACTATAGAAAAACCTAGAGATAGATGGTCTGAAGAGGATAGAAAACGAGTACAATACAACTTAAAAGCCAAAAACATAATAACATCTGCCCTGGGAATGGATGAATATTTCAGGGTTTCAAATTGTAAGAGTGCTAAGGAAATGTGGGACACTCTTCGATTAACACATGAAGGAACTACAGATGTTAAAAGATCTAGGATAAATGCACTAACTTATGAGTATGAATTATTTAGAATGAATGCAAATGAAAATATTCAAAGCATGCAAAAGAGATTTACACATATAGTAAATCATCTAGCAGCCTTAGGTAAAGAATTTCAAAATGAGGATCTCATAAACAAGGTGCTAAGATGTTTAAGTAGAGAATGTCAACCCAAAGTAACGGCCATTACTGAATCAAGAGATTTGTCTAACATGTCCCTTGCTACCTTATTTGGAAAGTTGCAGGAACACGAGATGGAACTAT
This sequence comes from Glycine soja, assembly GCF_004193775.1. Lineage (NCBI taxonomy): Eukaryota > Viridiplantae > Streptophyta > Magnoliopsida > Fabales > Fabaceae > Glycine > Glycine soja. The sequence continues at coordinate 16,599,010 of NC_041019.1, forward strand.
TGAGATTACACCAACATGAAGAAAATGACAAGAAAAAGAAAGGAATTGCTCTTAAAGCATCATCCTCAATTCAAGAAGAAAGTGACCAGGATAATGATCCAGATGATGATGATGATCTAAGTCTTTTTGTAAAAAGGTTCAACAAATTTCTTAAAGTAAGAGGAAATCAGATGCGACCAAATTTTAAATCAAAGAGAAGGACAGAAACTTCATCCTCTACTTTAAAATGCTTTGAATGTAATCAACCTGGACATTTGAGGGTTGATTGTCCCATATTCAAGAAAAAGATGGAGAAATCTGAAAAGAAAAATCATAGTGAAAAGAAACTGAAGAAAGCATACATCACATGGGATGAAAATGATATGGAATCTTCTGAAGATTCAGAAAATGAAGAGATAAATCTCTGCCTTATGGCTAAAAGTTATGAAAGCGATGAAGAGGTAACGTCTTCAAATAACTTATCTATTTCTTTTGATGAATTGCAAGAAGCATTTGCTGATCTGCATAAAGAGTCAATTAAACTTGCAAAATTAGTTTCATCTTCAAAGAAAACAATTTCAAATTTAGAAAATGAAATTTCAAAGTTAAACAAAGAATTAGATCTTCTTAGAAATGAAGTCTCAATTTCTAAAACAAATGAAAAAATTAATACCTCCACTATTTCTGACAAGAAAATATCAGATTCTTGTAGTTGTTGTGATAAATATGTAAAAGAAATTAAAGAGTTGAAAAATTCACTTGCAAAATTTTCTTATAGTAAAAATAATTTAGATGTTTTATTAAGTAAACAAAGATATGTGTCCAATAAAAATGGACTAGGGTATAAATCTGAAAAACAACAAAAGTTTCATAAAAACTTTTCCACTTCCACACAAAAATGTAATTCTAATTCTATCACTTGTTTTTACTGTGGAAGAAGAGGACATGACATATCAACTTGCTACTTCAAGAAAAATTACAGTAACATTAAAATGATATGGGTCCCAAAAGGATCCTCAGTTTATACTAACATGCAAGGACCTAATAAAATTTGGGTACCTAAGTCAAAAACTTGATTATGCAGGTATCTTTGAGAAAGAAGTGGTACATAGATAGCGGATGCTCAAAACATATGACTGGAGATGCATCAAATTTTACACATATCTCTCCAAAGAAAAGCGGGCATGTAACATATGGTGACAACAACAAAGGTAGAATCCTTGGAGTGGGTAAAATAGGTACAAATTCTTCAAACTCCATTGAAAATGTTCTACTTGTTGAAGGACTTAAGCACAACCTGCTTAGCGTTAGTCAATTATGCGACAAAGGCTATCTAGTATCATTTGATTCTCAGAAATGTCTTATAGAACATAAGCATGACATTAATATAAAGCATGTAGGACATAGAGTCAATAATGTTTACATGATAGACTTAAGCATAAAACAAGAAAACAATCATTGCTTTCTTAGTAAAGATGATGATCCATGGTTATGGCATAAAAGAATTGCTCACATAAACATGGATCACTTAAATAAATTAATTTCAAAAGATTTAGTAGTTGGTTTGCCTAAATTGAAATTTGAAAAAGATAAACTATGCGATGCATGTCAAAAGGGCAAACAAACAAGAGTCTCATTCAAACCTAAAAATGTTGTTTCAATCACTCAACCCTTACAATTATTGCATATGGATTTATTTGGTCCATCTAGAGCCATGAGTTTTGGAGGAAATTACTATGCTCTAGTTATAGTTGATGATTTCTCTAGATATACTTGGACATTATTTATTACACATAAAAGTGATTCATTCCAAGCATTTATAAAACTTGCTAAAGTCATACAAAACAAGAAAAATCTTAAGATTGCATGCATTAGAAGTGATCATGGGGGTGAATTTGAAAATAAAGATTTTGAATTATTCTGTGATGAACATGGTATTGAACACATTTTTTCAGCACCTAGAACCCCTCAACAAAATGGAGTTGTTGAGAGGAAAAATAGATCATTGGAAGAAATTGCAAGAACTTTATTAAATGATACTTCTCTTCCAAAGTATTTTTGGGCTGAAGCGGTCAATACTGCATGTTACATCATGAATAGGGTCTTAATAAGACCTTTTTTAAAGAAAACCCCATATGAGTTATATAATGGTAGAAAACCTAATATTTCTCATCTACATGTTTTTGGTTGCAAATGCTTTGTGCTTAATAATGGTAAAGATAATCTAGGAAAATTCGATGCAAAATCTGATGAAGGTATTTTTCTTGGATATTCATTACAAAGCAAAGCATATAGGATATATAATAAAAGAACTATGAATATCGAGGAATCCATTCATGTTACCTTTGATGACTCTAATGCTATCTTGTCAAGAAAGAATATGCTAGATGATATTGCAGATTCTTTAGAACATATGAATATTCATGAACAAGATTCCAAAGTGTCATACCCTAATTTCGTCCGGGGACCTTTGCTTGATGACATGCGACCTTTCTTTGGTCCTTGTGAGGTGCTTGGCATCCATCATTAGGCAATTTGTGAAATTCCAGGACATGCCGAAAAAAACAAAAAAAATATATATTGATGCACAATCCGTAAGTTTCCGTGACACACCGGAAATCAAATGGAAGCATCGTTGCATAATTAAGTGAGGTTCCGTAACATTCCGTAAGTCAAAAGGGGGATGATTATGTAATCCGCAAGGTTCCGTAACATTACGGAAAGAAAACAAGTATCGTTACGAAATTCGTAAGTTTCCGTAACTTTACGAAAAAAGAATCACCAAAAAACAGCTGAGGGGGGTGTACTTAGTAAAAATGGGGGTGCAAATAGCACCCAGGCCCACTTGGGCCCTCCAGAATATTCCTCCAGAAGGCTGTTGCTTCTGGAGGAAGCAACCTGGCTCGCCTGGGCGAGCTGAGCTCGCCTGGGCGAGCTGGGCGGCAACCACCTCCCCTATTTTGCTATAAATAGGGGAGGAAGTGAAGAAGAAAAGGGTTCAGCCCCTTAGGCACTTTTCTCTCTTTCGAATTTGCTTGGAAAAATTGTTTCCGTGAAGAAAATCTAAGCCGAGGCGCTTCCGAAACATTTTCGTAACGTTTTCCGTGAAGAATTTCGCAAAGGTTTCAACCGTTCTTCGACGTTCTTCATTCGTTCTTCATCGTTCTTTGATCTTCAACGGGTAAGTACCTCGAACCAAGCCTTTCGATTCATTCTATGCACCCATGGTGGTCCACATTGTGTTTCGTGCATTTTTATTCTCGTTTTGTTTACTTTTTATACCCCCTGTTGACGTGCTTAAGCCATTTTACTTAAGTCATTTCTCGCTTAACTTAAAAATGAAATCAATTTCCACCGAACGTTTGAATTATATTATCCGTTAACTTCGGTTAAAATGAATTCCGACCGTTCGGTCGTGCCGTAACCACGTTGGAAATCAAAAAGAGGTAAAAAATAATATAATAATAAAAAAAAAACATCTTTTAGTAAAATAAAGCGGAAAATCAATCGGACATTTTCTCTTTGGGATTTCTCATTCTTAATCGAATTGATTAATAACTAAAGTGAAACTAAGGCTAAAATCAACTCGCCTAGTCAAGCTCGTCCATAAAAAATAGGTTTTTGAAGTTTGTCATTTCAATTTCTCACTAAGTAAAATGGATCATTTTTAAGGTCCAACGCCTTAAAATGATCACCGCTTAAGTAAAAAAGAATCACTTGATAAGAAAGAACTACGTAGGTCTGATTTTCTCATCTCAAAATTGAGAAATACGTAGGAGCAAAGGGAAACACCCTTGTCGACCACAAAAAAGGAAAAAATATAAAAAGGATATAAGGACATAAAAGGGAACGTAAAAATCAAAGTCACGTTTGCACATTCGATTAAAGGCTGCCGTCCCTTGGGACGGACGTGTGGGGTGCTAATACCTTCCCCGTGCGTAAATACAACTCCCGAACCTTTCAACTTAAAAGTTCGTAGATCGCGTCTTTTCCGGTTTTTCCGACGTTTTCCTCAAATAAACGTTGGTGGCGACTCCGCGCGTATTCCTTTCGTGGAACACGCATCCCGCGAGTCACGCGTCGCCCTCCCGCCGAAGGGTAGGTTGCGACAGTTGGCGACTCCACTGGGGATAGTTTTTAGAGAGTTAGGCCATTTAATTTTGTGCAATGTTTTACCGTGACTTACCCCTTTGTTGGTTTCCTTTCATTATGTTCTTGTGTATATAAACTCTTTGTTGCTTTTAGTGCGTTTTAAATGTATGCATGAAGTAAATATTTATTCATTTGATGCACACAAACACCAACACTATTTGCACACACTGTGAGGGAAAAAGGGCCCTATACCCGGGTTCATGGGAGCATAAGGAGTGGAGGTGAATCTGTGATCATGCTAGGTCTCCGACTTGCTTGATTACAGTGAACCCTCATCTAGAGCTTTTCTCTTTGAAAACCTATTGTTGCTAGTAGTCCCTACTGCTACAATATGTTCTTCAAAGGGGATGATACCTCTAGAAACCATCAAGAGAGATATAACTACCTTGGGGATTATTCCTAAAAGCCTAGTTAGTTCTCTCCCTTATAGGTCCCTTAAATAGGGGCACGAAGCAAACACGCTGCGTGCCATTTTTCACACTGCCATGCATGAGTATCATATCCCCTTTTACTTATGTTCGGTAAATATTGTCATACTGTGCACATTCCCGCATTGTGTCTTTTGCATAGGCATTGCATATGGGTTCTGTCTTGATCCCTATTGTAAACAAACCAACGGAGGGTCCGTGTCGCCTTCTTAAAAACGTGCGTTGGGGCATTTCGCTACCCCTAGACGTCGTATCTAAGAAGGCGACAAATTCCCCGGACCCCCGCTTTCCTAGATTGCATCTGTGTCATATGCATTCCATCATGCATTCATCCATCCCACCCATGAGATACCGGAGTTTTGATTTGCACCAGCTTTTATCTCACTTTAGTAAGCATGGGAACAAATCAAACCAGCAAGAGGTTCTACCAAGTCAAGGTCAAAAGCCTAGATACCACCAGCATCAAGGAATTAGGGCGGTTGATGGAACCCCTCCAAATGCAAACCTTCCGCAAGACTTACGGAAAGATCTTAGAGTTGACCATAGCAGAGGTGTCCATAGAAGCCATTGTATCACTTACCCAATACTACGACCAGCCTTTGAGGTGCTTCACATTCGGAGACTTTCAATTAGTACCAACCATTGAAGAATTTGAGGAAATTCTAGGATGTCCTCTCGGGGGAAGAAAACCATATCTTTCCTCCGGGTGTCTCCCCTCTTTGAGCAGAATTGCAACTGTGGTCAAGGATTCAGCAAGAGGTTTGGACCGCATAAAACAGACTCGGAACGGCATAGCGGGCCTACCACAGAAGTACCTAGAAGACAAGGCAAGGGGTATGGCCAATCGAGGAGACTGGGTCCCGTTTATGGATGTGTTAGCTTTGCTAATTTTTGGGGTCGTCCTCTTTCCAAACGTGGATGGTTTGGTAGACCTAGCAGCAATCGATGCTTTCCTTGCCTACCACCATAGCAAGGAAAGTCCGGTGGTAGCTGTCTTGGCAGATCTATTTGACACATTTGACCGAAGGTGCGAAAAGAGTAGCGCACGGATCATCTGTTGCTTACCCGCCCTCTGTGTTTGGTTGGTTTCGCACTTGTTCCAACAAGACACAAGACATCCATGTCCGCTCCTGAGCCATCGCTCGTGTACTGAAAAGGGGAGAATAGATTGGGACCAGCTTTTGGCCGGGATAGGAGGTAGAACAATCAGTTGGTTCCCCCGATGGAAGGAAGGAAAAGAAGGAGTCCTTTTCTCATGTGGAAGATACCCAAACATTCCGCTGGTAGGAACGAGGGGTTGTATTAACTACAATCCCGTGCTCGCTATAAGACAACTAGGGTACCCCATAAGGGGAGCACCGACGGAAGAAAGCATGTCTCCTTTCCTTATGAGGGATCTCGGCGCACAAAATTCCAAGACTATACAAAGAATCCATAAGGCATGGGAAACCCCGTTAAGGAAAGATCAAGAGCTTAGAGGCATTCGTAATGGCATCATTGGTGGGTACCACGAATGGCTGAAAGTTCATATACGAGGTTTAGATTGGCTCGCCAAGTTAAAAGTCGTCAGCGAAGAGAATTTTGAAGCACCGGAAGAGGACGAAGAAGTCCAAGCTCTCAAAAGCGAATTAGGAAAGGCAAAACTTGCCAAGGAGAAGTTCAAGTTGGCCGCTACACACATTTGGAAGGAGTGTGCCGGGTTACGGGAAGAGAATGCAATTACCGCAAGAGCCCTTGAACAAGAGACCAAGAGGGCTCGCAAGGAAGAGTATGGCCGGAACAAATTTCGCGGAGCTCTATGGGGTAGCAATAGTGAACTCAAGTTGCGAAGGGAAGAAAGGGACCAGTCGCGAGCACATAGCATGGTTTTGAAAGAGGAGTTAGTTGCCTGTTCAAGGTCCAAAAGAAGCTTGTCTCAGCGTTTGTGCGAGACGGAGACCAACATGCTAGCTATCATCGCCAAGTACCAAGAAGAGTTAGGTCTAGCCGCGGCCCACGAGCATAGGATTGCGGACGAATATGCCCAAGTATACGCGGAAAAAGAGGCTAGAGGAAGGGTGATCGACTCTTTACACCAAGAGGCAACCATGTGGATGGATCGGTTTGCTCTTACCTTGAACGGGAGTCAAGAACTTCCCCGTTTGTTAGCCAAGGCCAAAGCGATGGCAGACACCTACTCCGCCCCCGAAGAGATTCACGGGCTTCTCGGCTATTGTCAGCATATGATAGACTTAATGGCCCACATAATTAGAAATCGTTAGGAAACTTGTATGGTCTCTCAAACCTTGACTAGATATGACTTCCTTTTTGAAATAAAATGAGTTGGTCCCATGTTTCTACTCCAAAAAACTTGTGCAAATCAAATCACTCCTACGTTTCATCTCTAGCATGCATTTTCTTTCTTTTACCCACTCCTCACGTTTGGTTTTTTAGGGAAAAACACCATAACTAAACGCGCCGCAAGGGATCCCTATCGCACCAGATCCAAATCTAAAACGATGGGTGATCAAGAGGAGACGCAGGAACAGATGAAAGCCGACATGTCGGCTCTGAAAGAACAAATGGCCTCCATGATGGAGGCCATGTTAAGTATGAAGCAGCTCATAGAGAAGAACGCGGCCACCGCCGCCGCTGTCAGTTCGGCTGCCGAAGCAGACCCGACTCTCTTGGCAACTACGCACCATCCTCCCTCAAACATAGTAGGACGGGGAAGGGACACACTGGGGCACGATGGCAGCCCTCACCTGGGATACAACCGAGCGGCTTACCCTTATGGATTGCCGCCCAACTATTCACCACCCGTCTTGCAAGAAGATGCGGGCCACATTGCTTCTCCTGTCCATGAAAGAGAGCCTCCTCAGCAGCCCGACGAAGTCCACAAAGACCCTCAAGATTATGCTCGAAGGGATGTCGAGTTCTATCCCCCGATCCCCGAAGGGCTGGCACCAGGCATGTTGCCTCAACCCAACATCGCAGCATCACCAATAGTTTTTTCCACGGAAGGGCCGCCCCCAGCAACTGAAGAAAGGAGGAAGCTCGATCTCCTTGAGGAAAGATTGAGGACTGTGGAAGGATTTGGGGACTATCCGTTCGCAGACATGACGAATCTTTGCTTAGTACCCGATGTTGTTATTCCCCCGAAGTTCAAAGTGCCGGACTTCGACAAGTATAAAGGGACGACTTATCCCAAAAACCATCTCAAAATGTACTGCCGTAAGATGGGCGCCCACCCTAAAGATGAAAAGCTGTTGATACACTTCTTTCAGGATAGCTTGGCCGGAGCTGCGGTAGTGTGGTACACTAATTTGGAAGCTTCCCATATCCGTACTTGGAAGGATCTGATTACCGCCTTCCTAAGGCAGTATCAGTACAATTCTGATATGGCTCCTGACCGTACTCAACTGCAGAATATGTTCAAGAAAGAGGGTGAAACCTTTAAAGAATATGCGCAGCGATGGAGGGATTTGGCGGCACAAGTAGCTCCTCCCATGGTTGAGAGAGAGATGATCACCATGATGGTAGACACTCTGCCAGTGTTCTACTATGAGAAGCTAGTAGGTTACATGCCGTCCAGCTTTGCGGATCTGGTGTTTGCCGGGGAAAGAATCGAGGTAGGATTGAAAAGAGGAAAGTTTGATTACGTTTCCTCCACAAACGCGAATGCCAAAAGAATCGGGGCAACAGGGGCAAAAAGGAAGGAGGGAGATGCCCATGCCGTCTCTTCAACACCCGCGTGGGTCAAAACCCAGCAAACACCTCATGGTACCCATCAGTACGCGCAACATTACCCAAGCTTCTCGGCTCATACTGGGAATGCCTCTAGTTCAACACCCGTGCAGCCTAAGGCCCCTACCCAGAGGGAAGCTCCCCAAGTTCCAACTCCGAACACAACTCGACCGGCCGGTAATTCCAACACGACAAGGAACTTCCCTCCGAGGCCATTTCCGGAATTCACCCCACTCCCAATGACGTACGAAGATCTTCTGCCATCCCTCATCGCCAATCATTTGGCCGTGGTAACTCCCGGAAGGGTCCTCGAACCCCCTTTCCCGAAGTGGTATGACCCTAACGCAACTTGCAAGTACCATGGGGGCGTCCCGGGACATTCCGTCGAAAAATGCTTGGCCCTTAAATACAAGGTCCAACATTTAATGGATGCTGGATGGCTGACTTTCCAAGAGGATCGGCCCAATGTGAGAACCAACCCGCTCGCCAATCATGGAGGGGGAGCGGTTAATGCAGTTGAGTCCGATAGGCCGCACAGGTCTAAACCTTTAAGGAATGTGGCAACCCCTAGGAGGTTTATCTTTGAGGCCCTACAAAAAGGAGGTGTGATTCCCCATAGTGGGTGTAAGGAGGATTCCTGTCTGCTACACTCCGGCGAGATGCATGACATGGAGACGTGTTTGGAAGTAGAGGAATTGTTACAGCGGATGATAGATCAAGGTCGACTGGAAGTCGGCATTGAAGGAAAAAAAGAGCAGCATATATGCATGCAATCTACGGAGGGGAGCGGTGTTGCGAAGCCCAAACCCTTGGTGATATACTTCACTAAAAGCGCAGCTTCGCAAAAGCCCGGACACCCCTTAATAGCCAAACCTGTTCCTTTCCCGTACCAAAATAGTCACGCGGTCCCGTGGAGATATACACCTCCGGGGAAGAAGGAAGAAGAAGTCATTGACGTCAGCTCGCTGTCAGCTAAAGTAACAAATATCACGGGACTGAGTGGTGTGACCCGTAGTGGTCGTGTGTTCGCACCTCCGGACCTACCAGTCCAACCCGCCGACGTCAAGGGAAAAGGAAAAGTGGTGGAGGAACAAGATGGCGAAGCACCCCACGCTTCGAATAAAGATATTCCAGCAAAGGGGCCCCCGGAGAAAAAGGATGGTAGAAAGGAGGTGTCGCTAGAGGAAGCCAGCGAGTTCCTTCGGATAATTCAGCAGAGCGAATTCAAGGTTATCGAACAGCTCAACAAAACCCCGGCTAGGGTCTCGCTGTTGGAGTTACTTATGAGCTCCGAGCCTCATCGGGCTCTGCTAGTAAAAGTGCTGAACGAGGCTCACGTGGCCCAAGATATCTCGGTAGAAGGTTTCGGAGGGCTGGTCAACAATATCACTGCCAACAACTATCTTGCCTTCGCCGAAGAAGAAATCCCCGCCGAGGGGAGAGGGCATAATAAGGCTTTACACGTATCAGTCAAGTGTATGGACCATATCGTAGCCAAGGTGCTCATCGATAATGGTTCCAGTTTAAACGTGATGCCTAAGAGCACTTTGGAGAAGTTACCATTCAATGCTTCCCACTTAAAACCAAGTTCAATGGTGGTTCGGGCCTTCGACGGCACTCGCCGAGAGGTTAGGGGAGAGATCGATCTCCCAGTACAAATAGGCCCTCACACCTGTCAAGTCACCTTCCAAATAATGGATATTAACCCCCCCTACAGCTGCCTGTTGGGGCGCCCGTGGATCCACTCAGTGGGAGTTATGCCTTCTACACTCCACCAAAAGCTGAAATTCGTAGTGGAGGGGCACTTGGTCATCGTGTCAGGCGAGGAAGATATCTTGGTAAGCTGCCCATCCTCCATGCCTTATGTGGAAGCCGCAGAAGAATCGTTAGAAACTGCTTTCCAGTCTTTTGAGGTGGTCAGCATTTCCTCCGTGGACTCCCTCTTTGGGCAGCCTTGTCTGTCCGATGCAGCGGTAATGATGGCCCGAGTTATGTTGGGGAACGGTTATGAACCCGGGATGGGTTTAGGCAAAAACAACGGCGGCATAACTAGCCTGATAAATACCCAAGGAAATCGTGGGAAGTATGGTTTAGGCTATAAGCCCACTCAGGCGGACATGAAAAGAAGCATCGCGGGAAGGAAGAACAGTGGTCAAAGCTCGCGTTGGAGACAAGAAAGTGAAGGAAGCCCGCCCTGCCACATAAGTAGAAGCTTTATAAGCGCGGGTCTGGGAGACAAAGGTCAAGCGTTCGCGATATGCGAGGATAATATTCCGAGTACTTTGGATTTGGTACGACCATGCCCTCCTGATTTCCAGCTGGGAAATTGGCGAGTGGAGGAACGCCCCGGCATTTACGCAACGAGCATAATGTAAACCTTTACGGTTTTAAAAGCTCTATAGTTGGGCCTAGGCTTTAGAGTTTTTCCTTTTGTTAAGGCTTTGTGTCTTTTGTTTTTGAATTTATAATACAAGGATCTTTCTTCATCTGTTCCTGGTCTCTACCCATTCTCATTCATTTGCATGTTTACTTCTTTTTCTGAAACGGCAGATCCGATGACGAGTCCCCCGAAGGTACTAATACCTGGGACCCGCCTATCGACTTCGAGCAAGAAATGAATCAAACGGAAGATGAAGGAATGAGGATGTGGGACTTCCCCCAGAACTAGAAAGAATGGTCGCCCATGAGGACCAAGAAACGGGGCCTCATCAAGAAGAAACAGAGCTAGTAGACTTAGGAATTGGCAGTGGAAAGAGGGAAGTAAAGATAGGTACAGGTATTACCGCACCTATCCGTGAAGAATTAATAATCCTGCTAAAAGACTACCGAGACATCTTTGCTTGGTCATACCAAGATATGCCCGGTTTGAGTTCTGACATTGTACAGCACCGATTACCTCTAAATCCCGAGTGTTCCCCGGTAAAACAGAAACTGAGGAGGATGAAGCCCGAAACATCCTTGAAGATAAAAGAAGAAGTGAAGAAGCAATTTGACGCTGGATTTCTGGCCGTCGCTCGGTATCCAGAATGGGTTGCCAACATCGTACCAGTTCCTAAAAAAGATGGGAAAGTACGAATGTGTGTAGATTATCGGGACCTGAATCGGGCCAGTCCCAAGGACAATTTTCCTTTACCACACATCGATATCCTCGTAGATAACACGGCCAATTTCGCTTTATTTTCCTTCATGGACGGTTTCTCTGGTTACAATCAGATAAAGATGGCGCCCGAGGATATGGAAAAGACTACTTTCGTCACCCTGTGGGGAACGTTCTGTTACAAGGTGATGTCCTTTGGACTCAAGAATGCCGGGGCAACTTATCAACGGGCCATGGTAGCTTTGTTCCATGATATGATGCATCAAGAGATCGAGTCTACGTGGACGACATAATTGCTAAATCTAAATCCGAGGAAGAACACCTTGTCAACCTGCGGAAATTGTTCGAAAGGCTTAAGAAATATCAATTAAGGTTGAACCCCGCTAAGTGTACCTTCGGGGTCAAATCAGGGAAATTGCTTGGTTTCATTGTAAGCCAGAAAGGGATAGAGGTAGACCCCGAAAAAGTGAAGGCTATCCTTGAGATGCCAGAACCCCGTACAGAGAGGCAAGTCCGAGGTTTCCTGGGGCGCTTGAATTATATTGCCAGATTCATATCGCAGCTCACCGCCATTTGTGAGCCGTTGTTTAAACTCTTGCGCAAAAACCAAACTGATCGGTGGAATGAGGATTGCCAAGAGGCTTTTGGAAGGATCAAAAAGTGCCTAATGAATCCTCCCGTGCTTATGCCACCAGTACCTGGAAGGCCCTCATTTTGTACATGACAATCTTGGACGAGTCAATGGGGTGTATGCTGGGGCAACATGACGAATCCGGGAAGAAAGAGCGCGCTGTTTACTACCTAAGTAAGAAGTTCACGACCTGTGAGATAAATTACTCCTTGCTCGAAAGAACGTGTTGTGCTTTAGTATGGGCATCCCATCGCCTAAGGCAGTACATGCTGAGCCATACTACCTGGTTGATATCCAAAATGGACCCGGTTAAGTACATCTTTGAAAAGCCAGCTCTCACAGGACGAATCGCCCGGTGGCAAGTCTTGCTATCTGAGTTTGATATAGTCTACGTCACCCAAAAGGCGATAAAAGGAAGCGCTTTGGCAGATTATTTGGCTCAACAGCCTCTTAACGACTACCAGCCCATGCATCCAGAATTCCCGGATGAGGACATCATGGCCTTGTTCGAGGAAAAGTTGGACGAAGATCGGGACAAATGGACTGTATGGTTTGACGGAGCATCAAACATTCTAGGTCATGGCGTTGGGGCAGTGTTGGTCTCTCCGGACAATCAATGTGTACCTTTCACAGCCAGGCTAGGATTCGACTGCACCAACAACATGGCCGAATATGAAGCATGTGCCCTAGCCGTCCAGGCAGCAATTGACTCCAATGTCAAACTACTCAAGGTGTACGGCGACTCAGCGTTGGTAATCCATCAGCTGAGAGGGGAATGGGAAACTAGAGATCCCGAGCTGATACCCTACAAAGTCTATATCAAGGAATTGGCTAAGACTTTCGATGAGATCTCCTTCCATCATGTTCCCCGCGAGGAAAATCAAATGGCGGATGCACTTGCTACGTTGGCGTCTATGTTCCAGCTAACACCGCACGGGGATCTTCCCTACATTGAATTTTGGTGTCGTGGCAAACCCGCGCATTGTTGCCAAGTAGAAGAGGAACGGGACGGAAAGCCTTGGTATTTCGACATCAAGCGATATGTCGTAAGCAAAGAATACCCGCCAGAGATTGCCGACAATGATAAGAGGACATTGAGAAGGTTGGCAGCCGGTTTCTTCATGAGCGGAAGCATACTGTATAAAAGAAATCACGACATGACACTCCTACGGTGTGTGGATGCCAAGGAGGCAAATCACATGATCGAAGAAGTCCATGAGGGCTCGTTTGGAACGCACGCCAACGGACATGCTATGGCCAGGAAGATCCTAAGAGCAGGTTATTACTGGCTTACCATGGAAAGTGATTGTTGTGTCCATGTGAGGAAATGCCACAAATGTCAAGCATTCACAGATAATGTCAATGCCCCACCACACCCTCTGAATGTCATGTCCGCCCCTTGGCCTTTCTCCATGTGGGGAATAGATGTCATCGGGGCCATCGAGCCCAAGGCCTCGAATGGTCATCGCTTCATCCTCGTAGCGATAGATTATTTCACCAAGTGGGTCGAGGCGGCTTCATATACCAATGTGACGAGGAATGTGGTGGTCAGGTTCATTAAGAAAGAGATCATATGCCGATATGGTTTGCCAAGGAAGATTATCACGGACAACGGCACCAACCTGAACAATAAGATGATGGCGGAAATGTGCGAGGAGTTTAAAATCCAGCATCACAATTCCACGCCCTACCGGCCAAAGATGAATGGAGCCGTGGAAGTGGCCAATAAGAATATCAAAAAGATTATCCAAAAGATGACCGTGTCATACAAGGATTGGCACGAGATGCTCCCCTTCGCGTTGCACGGTTACCGGACTTCAGTGCGAACGTCAACTGGGGCAACGCCGTTCTCATTGGTATATGGGATGGAGGCTGTGTTACCGTTTGAGGTAGATGTCCCGTCATTAAGGATCTTGGCAGAATCCGGATTAAAGGAATCAGAGTGGGCTCAAACACGCTATGATCAGCTCAACCTCATTGAGGGTAAGCGCTTAACGGCCATGAGTCATGGGCGCTTATACCAGCAAAGAATGAAGAGTGCATTCGACAAGAAAGTACGCTTACGCAAGTTCCATGAGGGAGACCTTGTGCTAAAGAAAATGTCCCATGCTGTCAAGGACCATCGAGGGAAATGGGCCCCGAACTACGAAGGGCCTTTTGTTGTGAAGAGGGCTTTTTCCGGAGGAGCCCTGGTGCTTACCAACATGGATGGCGAAGAGCTACCTTCACCCGTGAACTCTGATGTCGTCAAACAATATTATGCTTAGAAGCTGGGGCAATTAAGGATGTCGCTGCATGTTCTTTATCTTTATGCGTTTTCTGGGTTCCCCCAGGGATTTCCTGTCTGTTGTATCTCTCGTTACAATCTTTCAAAGAAATGAATGTGGATTCGAGGCTTTTGGTCCTCACGTTAGTTTCACACCTTGCGTTAATCTGTGATCACCTGAGCCCTTCCGCTCAGTTCATGGGATCCCCCAAGCGCTTAATTAGAATTGAACCTGAACCAACTTTCCCTAAATTTGCTGCGTTTGAAAACATTCATGCATACGCATACGCATACGCATGTATATTGTTGTGGTAAAACAGGGGCAGGATCACCTTGGGCTACCTTCTGAGGTAGAGACAAAACGTGAGCGGCAGAAACCAATCAAGGTAGGGTAATGACGCGGTCAAGATTGGCCATACCTAGTTGTTTATTACTTGCAGGTACTTAAGGACGGATGCAAGTGGGGATGGGGTCACGACCGACCGATCGTTGCCCCTTCTCTGTGCGAAACAAGCAGAGAATGTCGCTGCAAGGCAGCCCCGTATCCTTTGTATTTTGCAGCTTTCTTTTACTATTTGTTTGTTTTAAAAAGTAAAAAAATAAGTAATCAACGCCTAATTCTAACCTAAGTAAGTTCAAGTTAGCTCGCCTGGGCGAGCCACCCCTGCACCAAATTATAAGAATGACGAAAGGGGGGGCATTTTTGCATTCAAAAACTTCTTTTCCCCCTTTCAAAAGCCATACCCACGGGATTGACGAGTTTGCAGCCCTAGGGTCATCCTTTTTTGCATTTTTTTTGATTCCGTTTTGCGCTTTTGTTCATCACCAACAAGTAAGTGTTTCATCCCTAAGCTTTCTAGCTTTTCATTGGTGTATTTTGATCTCCTTTTGGTGCTCTAAATTGTGGGAGTGTGCTCAAATATATGGGGCAATTTTGGTTTGTTTTCTTGCTTGATTAGGTTGAATTAAGGGTGTGTATGGGATGGCCCTAGGCCTATAATGCATTTTGGAACAATGGGACATGCCACATTGTCCCCGTTCTCTTGCTATTGACGCCTAAACGCGCGCCCACCAAGTGTTCGGTGAAATGCCTCAATGGCATTAGCGCGTGACTTTTGTAAGGAAACAACCCATGGGGCATTTTGGTTTGTACACATTTTCTATTTTTGGAATATGTATTCGTTCCCGAAAAAGGCTAGAGTAATTGCCCCGCATATATCCTAGGCCTAGGAACTAAAATTTTATGCAAAAAGAACACAAGAGGAGGTGCATATTGGGTAAAGTTACCCTTTTTGGCCAGCAATCAGCTATGGGCCATGCTACAATAATTTCCCTACGCCTAGATGTTTAGGAATTTTGCTCGTCATGAATGTGTTGGTTTAGAATAGGTAGCAAAATACCTTTGGCAATTTACACTTTGGGTGTGATAGCAAAATACTTGGATGTATGTACATATAATTTTTGGTAGTCAAAATGTCTCACAAAAAAAATAAATAAATAAATAAATAAATAAATAAATAAATATAAATATGTTGCATGTTATGTAAAGAAAATACATTACAAAAAGAATATATACCTTTTAATACAATTTTAGTCAGCAAAGGAAAATATACTTGAATTTGCATGCGGCTTTAGGTAGCAAAAACTTGAAAAGAGCATGAAATGTAGCACTTTATTGTGTAGATAGTCAATATTCATCATGAAGTTTGTGTATGTATAGGTATTAGAAATACCAAGATGTGCACATGTGCAATTTTTGGTACCCCAAAATGCTTTGAGTATGCATGTATGTAAATTTAGCCAAGGAGATGTGTGTGATGTAAGTAACAAATACACCTTGGAAGTACATGTAAATAATCTAGGTAACGAAGCTGCCTTGATTGTATATGGGTGCATTTTTCTTAGTTAAAAGAATGTCTTGTGCAAGCGAACGTTCGTAAGGAAATATGCGCATAGGCTTGCTCTAAATTTACATTGATGTTTATGGGAAGAAGTTGTATGCCATTTTTGTTTTAAGAGTAGGGTCCCACTGGTAAAACTAACTTTCCAAATGTTTGCCTTCGCAGGAAATGGCCCCAAGGAAGCTTGCCTCAAAGAGGTCCAGGAAGGACAAGGCAGCCGAAGGAACTAGTTCCGCTCCGGAGTATGACAGTCACCGCTTTAGGAGTGCTGTACACCAGCAGCGCTTCGAGGCCATCAAGGGATGGTCGTTTCTCCGGGAGCGACGCGTCCAGCTCAGGGACGACGAATATACTGATTTCCAGGAGGAAATAGGGCGCCGGCGGTGGGCATCACTGAGCTGGAGGGCGTGCGTGACATGAGATCCTGGGTAAGGGGTCAGTGGATCCCGTTTGATGCCGACGCTATCGGCCAACTCCTAGGATATCCGTTGGTGTTGGAAGAGGGCCAGGAATGTGAGTATGGCCAGAGGAGGAACCGGTCTGATGGGTTCGATGAGGAGGCCATCGCCCAGCTGCTATGTATACCGGGGCAGGATTTTGCCCGGACTACTGCAGGGAGGCGAGTGCGAATCATGCGCACCAACATGACCACCCTGACCCAGATATGGATGACGTTGCTCCTCAGCAACATCCTGCCCACCGATCATAATTCCGACCTTCCCATGCCGAAGTGTCAGCTGGTGTACGCCATCCTGACACGGATGAGCATCCATGTGGCTCAGTTGATCGCTGATGCCATCTATATTTTTGCAGGTATGGCGCCTACTAGGCACCCTTTGGACCCAGACAAGTCCAACAGGGCCCTGGGATTCCCCGCACTGATCACAGGACTCTGCCAGTCGTTCGGAGTCCCCGTTGCACCTACCAAGGTGATTCGGCCGCCCATCACCCGGGCTTTTATTGAGAAGTACTGTACCCAGAGACAGGCTC
The DNA here is from genome assembly GCF_004193775.1 of Glycine soja. NCBI lineage: Eukaryota > Viridiplantae > Streptophyta > Magnoliopsida > Fabales > Fabaceae > Glycine > Glycine soja. Next base: position 16,616,180 of record NC_041019.1, read on the forward strand.
AGGGTGATGCTCCACAGGCCGCAGGCGCGCCACCACCACCTCATCAGGCTGGCCAGGCTGGGGCATTTGACATGGAGCAGTATTTACGGCATTTGGTTCGCCAGCAGGCGGCCAACCACCGAGCACATGTACGGACCCATGATTGTCTGTACCAGATGAGCCTTAGCATGCAGAGCCAGGGCTTCGCTTCTTTTTCATGCCCTACTCCAGACCAGTTCAGGGCAGAGGTTGCATGGCCCGGAGATTGGCCCGAGGCCCAAGCAGGAGAGGCACCCCCAGAAGCTCCCGGCGATGGAGAAGAGGCCCACGAGGATGAGGAGATGGCCGATTTGCTTGACTTCTTGGGAGGGAGTGGAGATACGTGACTGGGAGATCCCCAGATTCATGTTTTCTTTCATATTTCTTTTGTCATTTTTATTCTATGTTATTGTTTGGACTTGAGAGACTAATGTTTGTTTTTGTTGTTTCGATTGTCATTTGTACAGCGCATACATTTTTGTTTAGATTGTTGCGTTAGTGTTTATATATCATTACTATTGATGATGTTTGAAATTCTGGAACCGTGTAGAGTTCTTCGTTTAGGAACATCGTCCAAAAAATATGTGTAAAATAAACAAAAAAAATCATGATAAAAATAAAAATAGAAAAGAAAAAATGAAATGAATGAAATGGAAAAGAGAACAAAAAGGAAAAGAAGAAAGCAAGTAAGGAAAAAGGTGGAAAAAGAGAAAATAAGTTGTCTAGCTAAAAACCGACATGCTTTTGAAAAGAGACGATTTCCAACTTTTCTTTGAAAAAATTCATTCATTGATCATAACCGATTTTTGAAGAAAAAACATGTCTACACCTGAAGGGTGAATGCTGTGAAGATTTTCCCAGACGCCCAAAATGGACTCGGATGAATGCACAAATTGATAAAAGAACATATTTTGGAAACGTTGGGTTGACTAAAATAGAGGAAATGAATCCTGAGCCCTAGCATCACATGACCATAAAAATTTGACACTTGAGTGTCCGCATAGGTGCATGCATAACCAGTTTTGCATAAAATTTCCAAATCATCATTTTTGCATTTGTGTCATGGAAATAATGTGGGGCATCCCTTTTTATCCTTGGACCAAACCAAACCCTGACATGTATCATGTCTAGCCATTCTACAAGTCTTGAGCCAAGATCCTGACTCACCATAAACCTTGACTCAGGGTGAGAATGTCAATCCTTACCCTCGGAAGCAAAAAAGAATAGAAGGGAAATTTCCAATCAAAGAGTGGGAGAAAGAGAAAAAAGAAAAGAAAGGAAATTCCCAATCAAAGAGTGGGAGAAAGAAAAAAAGAAAAGAAAGAAAATTCCCAACCAAGGAATGGGAGAAAGTAAAAAAGAAGGAAGCTCCTGGTCAAAGAAACCAGAAGAAATGTGCAGAGAGGTCTTTGGACCAGACAATATCTGAACAGTACAGAATTGTCACCAAATGAACAAAAAAGAAGGAAAGGAAACCACGACCTAAAATGGTCTTCTCCCTTTAATTGCCAACCAAAATCAGTGCGCTAGCGACTTTTTCGCCCCACACTAAACAAAAACAGAAAAGGAAAAGCCAACAAAAAATCAAAAGCCAAAAACACACAAAAGCCGAAAAAAAAAACCACCAAAAGAACCCATTCCCAAGGGAAGTCCTATTTGATCCATGATCACGCATGTAATTTTTGATTTGATAGGAAATAATTTGCAAAGTCAAGTCATGACATATCTATGGTTCGGAATTAGGATGAAACACTTACCTGTGCGAAATTGATACACTTTGAGTGGATTTCTTCTATTTTTGTCGAACCCAGTGTTTCCTCTAAATGGTCATTTAGAAACAAAATGCTAACATCCAAAATCTCATTTATGGTTATGGGAGATTTCATCAGTAGACTCTCCTTCCCCGGTAGACGCATTGTTTTTCACTCAAAAAAGCATATGCTGCTCTAAATCAGTTGGAATATTTGTCTCTTTGCTAAAGCATGTTTGCATTTTAGTGGAGAAAACACCGAGACTTTTTCAAGTCTCACAAGTTATCCAGAACTACGTAGGTCTGAGTTCCTCATTAGAGGATACGTAGGAGCAAGAGCTTCGCTTTTGTCGACCACACCGCCTTTTGTTGCCATGACCCAAGAGCTGGTAGCCCGCGGAGACACCTTACGGTTATCTGCACCTCGTCATTCAGTGACCCCAAGTGTGATTGATGAGCAGAGGCCAATGTGGTCATCTGCGCCATTTCCGGAGATGTCAGCATTTTCCGATGGAGACTTTTCAAGTCTCACAAGTTATCCAGAACTACGTAGGTCTGAGTTCCTCATTGGAGGATACGTAGGAGCAAGAGCCTTGCTTTTGTCGGCCGCCCCATAATCTTTGTCATACTGACCCTGAGGTCATGTGACATGCACCCTTGTATCATCCAGAGGCGGCGGGCCCGATGATACGCGGAGATACCTTACGGTTATCCGCACCCTTTTGTCATCCAGAGGCGGCGGGCCCGATGACAAGCAGAGACCAAGTTTGGTCATTCTGCACCCTTGTATCATCCAGAGGCGGCGGGCCCGATGATACGCGGAGATACCTTATGGTTATCCACACCCTTTTGTCATCCAAAGGCGGCGGGCCTGATGACAAGCAGAGACCAAGTTTGGTCATTCTGCACCCTTGTATCATCCAGAGGCGGCGGGCCCGATGATACGCGGAGATACCTTACGGTTATCCGCACCCTTTTGTCATCCAGAGGCGGCGGGCCCGATGACAAGCAGAGACCAAGTTTGGTCATTCTGCACCCTTGTATCATCCAGAGGCGGCGGGCCCGATGATACGCGGAGATACCTTACGGTTATCCGCACCCTTTTGTCATCCAGAGGCGGCGGGCCCGATGACAAGCAGAGACCAAATTTGGTCATTCTGCACCCTTGTATCATCCAGAGGCGGCGGGCCCGATGATACGCGGAGATACCTTACGGTTATCCGCACCCTTTTGTCATCCAGAGGCGGCGGGCCCGATGACAAGCAGAGACCAAGTTTGGTCATTCTGCACCCTTGTATCATCCAGAGGCGGCGGGCCCGATGATACGCGGAGATACCTTACGGTTATCCGCACCCTTTTGTCATCCAGAGGCGGCGGGCCCGATGACAAGCAGAGACCAAATTTGGTCATTCTGCACCCTTGTATCATCCAGAGACGGCGGGCCCGATGATACGCGGAGATACCTTACGGTTATCCGCACCCTTTTGTCATCCAGAGGCGGCGGGCCCGATGATACGCGGAGATACCTTACGGTTATCCGCACCCTTTTGTCATCCAGAGGCGGCGGGCCCGATGACAAGCAGAGACCAAATTTGGTCATTCTGCACCCTTGTATCATCCAGAGGCGGCGGGCCTGATGATACGCGGAAATACCCGAGTGGTTATCCGTATAAACATTCTTTTGCTATCTGTAAGACAGAACGCTTGATAGCATGCAGAGGCTGACATAGTCTTCTGCACCTTTTGTTCCTTCGGGAACAACAAGTCATTTACATGCGGGATTTCATGGTCACCCGCGACTCTCGTCGACCGAGAGGAGCGAAATTAGTGTCGTACACTAATTTTCGTCCGGGTACCTTTGCTTGATGACATGCGACCTTTCTTTGGTCCTTGTGAGGTGCTTGGCACCCATCATTAGGCAATTTGTGAAAATCCGGGAACGACAAGTCATGGTCACCCGCGACTCTCGTCAACCGAGAGGAGCGAAATTAGTGTCATACACTAATTTTCGTCCGGGTACCTTTGCTTGATGACATGCGACCTTTCTTTGGTCCTTGTGAGGTACTTGGCACCCATCATTAGGCAATTTGTGAAATTCTGGGAACAACAAGTCATTTGCATGTGGAGATTTTATGGTCACCCGCGACTCTCGTCAAATCGAGAGGAACGAAATTAGTGTCTTATCTTTACTTTCCTTTTATCTCCAATAAAAGACAAGTAAAGAGGGGCAACTGTCATACCCTAATTTCGTCCGGGGACCTTTGCTTGATGACATGCGACCTTTCTTTGGTCCTTGTGAGGTACTTGGCACCCATCATTAGGCAATTTGTGAAATTCTGGGAACAACAAGTCATTTGCATGTGGAGATTTTATGGTCACCCGCGACTCTCGTCAAATCGAGAGGAACGAAATTAGTGTCTTATCTTTACTTTCCTTTTATCTCCAATAAAAGACAAGTAAAGAGGGACAACTGTCATACCCTAATTTCGTCCGGGGACCTTTGCTTGATGACATGCGACCTTTCTTTGGTCCTTGTGAGGTGCTTGGTACCCATCATTAGGCAATTTGTGAAATTCCAGGACATGCCGGAAAACCAAAAAAAATATTGATGCACAATCCGTAAGTTTCCGTGACACACCGGAAATCCAATGGAAGCATCGTTGCATAATTAAGTGAGGTTCCGTAACATTCCGTAAGTCAAAAAGGGGATGATTATGTAATCCGCAAGGTTCCGTAACATTACGGAAAGAAAACAAGTATCGTTACGAAATTCGTAAGTTTCCGTAACTTTACGAAAAAAGAATCACCAAAAAAAGCAGAGGGGGTGTACTTAGTAAAAATGGGGGTGCAAATAGCACCCAGGCCCACTTGGGCCCTCCAGAATATTCCTCCAGAAGGCTGTTGCTTCTGGAGGAAGCAACCTGGCTCGCCTGGGCGAGCTGAGCTCGCCTGGGCGAGCTGGGCGGCAACCACCTCCCCTATTTTGCTATAAATAGGGGAGGAAGTGAAGAAGAAAAGGGTTCAACCCCTTAGGCACTTCTCTCTCTTTCGAATTTGCTTGGAAAAATTGTTTCCGTGAAGAAAATCTAAGCCGAGGCGCTTCCGAAACGTTTCCGTAACGTTTTCCGTGAGGAATTTCGCAAAGGTTTCAACCGTTCTTCGACGTTCTTGTTTCGTTCTTCATCGTTCTTCGATCTTCAACGGGTAAGTACCTCGAATCAAGCTTTTCGATTCATTCTATGTACCCGTAGTGGTCCACATTGTGTTTCGTGCATTTCTATTCTCGTTTTGTTTACTTTTTATACCCCCTGTTGACGTGCTTAAGCCATTTTACTTAAGTCATTTCTCGCTTAACTTAAAAATGAAATAAATTTCCACCGAACGTTTGAATTGTATTATCCATTAACTTCGGTTAAAATGAATTCCGACCGTTCGGTCGTGCCGTAACCACGTTGGAAATCAAAAAGAGGTAAAATAATAATATAATAATCATAAAACATCTTTTAGTAAAATAAAGCGGAAAATCTATCGGACGTTTTCTCTTTGGGATTTCTCATTCTTAATCGAATTGACTAATAACTAAAGTGAAACTAAGGCTAAAATCAACTCGCCTAGTCAAGCTCGTCCACAAAATTAGGTTTTTGAAGTTTGTCATTTCAATTTCTTACTAAGTAAAATGGATCATTTTTAAGGTCCAACGCCTTAAAATGATCACCACTAAAATAAAAAGAATCACTTGATAAGAAAGAACTACGTAGGTCTGATTTCCTCATCGCAAATTGAGGAATACGTAGGAGCAAAGGGAAACACCCTTGTCGACCACAAAAAGAGAAAAAATATAAAAAGGGTATAAAGGACATAGAAATGTAAAAAGGAACATAAAAAATCAAAGTCATGTTTGCACATTCGATTGAAGGCTGCCGTCCCTTGGGACGGACGTGTGGGGTGCTAATACCTTCCCCGTGCGTAAATACAACTCCCGAACCTTTTCACTAAAAAGTTCGTAGATCGCGTCTTTTCCGGTTTTTCCGACGTTTTCCTCAAATAAACGTTGGTGGCGACTCCGCGCGTATTTCTTTCGTGGAACACGCATCCCGCGAGTCACGCGTCGCCCTCCCGCCGAAGGGTAGGTTGCGACACTAGTTTTTGATTGTACCAACAATATGGCCGAGTACGAGGCATGCGCCCTCGGGGTTCAGGCGGCCATTGATTTTGATGTAAAACTACTCAAGGTGTATGGAGACTCAGCTTTGGTGATACGCCAGTTAAAGGGAGAATGGGAAACTAGGGATCCGAAGTTGATACCCTATCAAACTCACATCTTGAGGTTAGCCAAGTACTTTGACGACATTTCCTTCCACCACATACCTCGGAAAGAGAATCAAATGGCTGATGCGTTAGCCACCCTGGCATCAATGTTTCAACTTGCCCTACACGGGGATCTGTCGTACATCGAATTCAAATCTCAAGGCAGGCCGGCATATTGTTATGCAATAGAGGAAGAGCGGGATGGGAAACCGTGGTATTTCGACATCAAGCAGTATGTCAAGAACAAAGAATACCCACCAGGGATTTCTGACAATGACAAAAGGACGTTGAGGAGATTGCCTACTGGTTTCTTTGTAAGTGGTACCATCCTGTACAAACGAAACCACGACATGACCCTCCTACGATGCGTAGATGCCAAAGAGGCGAACTTCATGATTGAGGAGATCCACAAGGGTTACTTTGGGACACATGTCAATGGGCATGCTATGGCCAGAAAAATCCTTAGGGCCGGTTATTATTGGCTCACTATGGAAAGCGATTGCTGCGCTCATGTCAGGAAATGTCATAAATGTCAGGCATACGCGAACAATGTCAATGTTCCGCCACATCCTCTGAATGTTATGTCCGCCCCTTGGCCTTTTTCTATGTGGGGAATAGATGTCATTGGGGCCATCGAACCCAAAGCGTCGAATGGTCACCGCTTCATTCTTGTGGCGATAGATTACTTCACCAAATGGGTCGAAGCAGCTTCTTATACTAATGTCACAAGGAATGTGGTAGTTAGATTCATAAAGAAGGAGTTGATTTGTCGATACGGACTCCCCAGGAAGATCATTACTGACAATGGCACCAATATGAACAATAAGATGATGCAGGAGATGTGCGAAGGCTTCAAGATCCAGCATCACAACTCTACCCCTTATCGGCCAAAGATGAATGGGGCTGTAGAGGCTGCAAATAAGAATATTAAGAAGATTGTTCAAAAAATGACAGTGTCATACAAAGATTGGCATGAGATGTTGCCTTTCGCCCTACACGAATATAGAACCTCGGTACGAACTTCTACTGGGGCAACGCCGTATTCCTTGGTTTATGGGATGGAAGCAGTGCTCCCATTTGAGGTAGAGGTTCCTTCTAAGAGGATCATGGCGGAGTCAGGCCTAGAAGAGTCAGAATGGGCTCAAGCACGCTACGACCAACTTAACCTTATTGAAGGTAAGCGTTTGGTCACCATGAGCCATGGGCGTTTGTATCAACGAAGGATAAAGAACGCATTCGACAAGAAGGTACGCCCACGCAAGTTCAATGAGGGGGACCTCATGCTGAAGAAGATGTCCCACGCTGTTAAAGATAATCGAGGCAAGTGGGCCCCGAATTATGAAGGACCTTTCGTGGTGAAAAAAGCTTTTTCTGGGGGTGCTCTGATACTCACCCACATGGACGGCGAGGAGTTGCCCTCACCCGTGAACTCCGATGTAGTTAAACGATATTACGCTTGAAATCTGGGGCAATCGAGAGGACCGTTGCATGTTCTTTTAATTCTGAGTTTTTGTTCTTCTTGGTTTCCTCCAGGGATTCCCTTCCTCTGTATTTGTCTCGTTCCTTTAAAAGAAGAAAGATGGGCGAGGTTTTAGTCCTACCTTTGATTTCAAACCTTGTGTTTTAGATTTGTTACAACTTGAGCCCTCTTCGCTCGGTGTATGGGGTGCCCCAAACGCTTATTTAAAATTGAATCTAACCAGCCTTCACTAAAATAAAATCATCGCATTAGAAACATTCATACATGCACATGCACATGCATATCTTGTGATAGCAAGGAGCAGAATTGTCTCAGGCCACGGTCAAAAGTCAAGACAAGTCAATCAACCAAGGTAAGACGATGACCGGTCACGATTGGTCGCATATCATTTGGCTCTTACTTGCAGGTACTTAGGGATGAAAGCGAATGAAGGATAGGATCGCGACCAACCAAGCGCCACCCCTTCCCGGCGCTAAACGAGCAGAGAACGTCGCTGCAAGGCAGCCCAGTATCCTTTGCGTTCGCTGTTTCTTTTACTATTGTTTGTTTTAAATAAGTAATCGACACCTAATTCTAACTTAAGTAGGCTCAAGTTAGGCAAAACGCTAACCCGTAAGAGGGGGGAGACATGGTTAATGCATCCCTAAAAAAAAAAGTAAAAAAGGTACAGGTTAGCTCGCCTGGGCGAGCAACCCCTGTACGAAAATATAAAGGGGTGGAGGGGGAACGTTTTCTTCACCCGAAACTCTTCCCCCTCACTTCAAAAACCCCCAAGCTCACGGGAACTACGAGAACAGCAGCCCCCAAGCTTCCATTGTTGAGTTTTTGCTTCCCTTTTCACGCTTTAATTCACTCCCCACAAGTAAGTGCAATTTCCCTTGGTTATTTGGCTCTCCATTGATGTGTTTTGGTGCTTTAGTTGCTCATTTTTTGCAAAATTCGTGAAGGAATTTGCATCTGAATCCATGCTTGATTTCTTGAGTTAAGGATTTGAATGAGAAGGCCTTAGGCCTATGTTGTATTCTGAAGCAATGGGGCATGCCACATTGTCCCCATTCTCTTGCAATTTGTGTCCAAACATGCGCCCACCAAGTGCTTGGTGAAATGCCCCAATGATATATGAATATGATTTTTGCAAAATTGGGATGGTGGGGCTGTTTTATGTATGTAGAGGCGGCATAGGAAAGTCAAAATAGATGCCCAAATGCAATCCCAAGCTTAGGAACCCAAACTTTTTAAGCTTCAATGCAAGAAAACATACTCATGACTAGGGACCCAAAATTTGGTTTTAGAATTAGAAAAGCATGAAAATAGGGACTTGTTTGTAAGAATTTGGGCTGCCTCATGATTGGTACTTTGCACCTAAGTAACGTGGGAAATGCTTTTCAATGGTGTGTAGATATATGTGTAATATAAGGGGCATGAAATTCCTAGCAAAGTGTGAATGATTGTCTTCCTAAATAAATGGTATGATAGCACGAAATTCCCTTTTGAATGCAAGTGTGTGCATAATGTAAATAGCTTGCCAATATGAATAAATGTGGATGAAACAATAAAAATTTTTATGATATATATTTCAAACGTATGTAAATAGTTTGTGATAGCAGATGTTTAGGATATAAATTTAGGTGTAAAGTTTGACGCAACACTTTGAGCATGAAAGTGTGTTTTTCTTTTTCAGAATGTATATAGGTGTATGGCAATTAGAATATGTTGGATGTTCTTGTATGTTGACATGAGTAATAGGATATTTTCTACACATGCGCGTGTGCATGAATGGATCATATGAGTTTGGTCTAAATCAGAGGGATTGGCATGACATATTTGCGTTAATATAAGCATTATGTTGTAAAACTAACTTCTAAATGTTTGTTCTCGCAGGAAATGGCCCCGAGGAAACTTGCCTCAAAGAGATCCAGGAAGGATAAAGCGGCCGAAGGAACCAGTTCCGCTCCCGAGTATGACAGTCACCGCTTTAGGAGCGCTGAACACCAGCAGCGCTTCGAGGCCATCAAGGGATGGTCATCTCTCCGGGAGCGACGCGTCCAGCTCAGGGACGATGAGTATACCGATTTCCAGGAGGAGATAGTTCACCAGCGGTGGGCATCACTGGTTACCCCTATGGCCAAGTTCGATCCAGACGTAGTCCTCGAATTTTATGCCAATGCTTGGCCTACAGAGGAGGGCGTGCGAGATATGAGGTCCTGGGTGAGGGATCAATGGATCCCGTTTGATGCAGATGCTATCAGCCAGTTCCTGGGATATCCTTTAGTGCTGGAAGAGGGTCAGGAGTGCGAGAATGGCCAGAGGAGGAATCGGTCCGATGGGTTCGATGAGGAGGCCATCGCCCAGTTGCTATGTATACCGGGGCAAGATTTGCCCGGACTGCTGTCGGGAGACGGGTGCGGATCATGCGAACCAACATGACCACCCTGACTCGGATCTGGATGACTTTGCTGCTCAGAAACATCCAGCCCAGCGACCATAATTCCGACCTCCCCCTGCCGAAGTGTCAGCTGGTGTACGCCATCCTGACGCGGATGAGTATTCACGTGGCTCAGTTAATCGCTGATGCCATCTATATATTTGCAGGTATGGCGCCTACCAGGCACCCTCTGGACCCGGATAAGTCCAACAGGGGCCCTGGGTTTTCCCGCCTTGATCACAGGACTCTGCCAGTCGTTCGGAGTCCCTGTCGCACCTAGCAAGGTAATTCAGCCGCCCATCACCCGAGCTTTTATTGAGAAGTATTGCACGCAGAGACAGGCCCAGGGGAATGCTCCGCAGGCCGCAGACGTGCCGCCACCTCATCAGGCCGGTCCAGCCGGATCGTTTGATACGGAGCAGTATTTGCGGCATTTGGTTCGCCAGCAGGCGGCCAACCACCGAGCACATGTACAGACCCATGATTGTCTTTATCAGATGAGTCTCATCCTGCAGAGCCAGGGCTTTACTTCTTTTCTGTGCCCTACTCCGGACCAGTTCAGGGCAGAGGTCGCATGGCCTGGAGATTGGCCTGAGGCTCGGGCAGGAGAGGCACCAGCAGAGGCACCAGCAGAGGCTCCCGACGAGGCAGATGAGGCCCGCGAGGATGAGGAGATGACCGATTACTTGATTTCTTAGGAGGAAGCGGGGCCACATGATTGGGTGATTCCTTGATCCATATTTCTTTTTTGTTTCCATTTTTTTTTTCTGTTTACATATCATCTTATTTTTGTTTGGCTAAGGGACTAACGTTTGTTTCATGTTTTGACTTTTGTTTTGTACATACATATCGTTTGAGTTGTTATGTTGATACTTGTTTCATTGTTGTCAATAATGTTTGTTGAAATGTCGGGACCGTGTAGAGTTTTTCATTTAGGAACGTCGTTCTAAAAATAAAATGAACCAAAAATCCTAATAAAAAGAAAGAAGCGTTGTGAATAAAAGTCATGTTCGTAAAGAAAAGAAAAAGTGTTTTTGTATATATACCTGTATATAAAAGGAAAATGTGTATAGAAGGTTTTGTGTGTGTAAGTGATGCGTGGAGAGAAATTCTTGTGTGTGTGAGAGCAACGGATGTATATAAAGAAACTTTTGTATGAGCCATAGGTGTGTGTTGAAGAAAAACGAAAAAGATCTTTGAATGTAAATAGGGTTTGATCATGTGACGTAAAGAGAAAGAGTTCCAATGCGTGTACAGAAAAATTTTGTCATGTATAAGAATATAGATGTACAAAGAAGGGTTTTCCTCATAAAAGACCATAGGGGTATAGTTTTGTGAATATATAAAAATGAAACAAAAAGGAAAAAGAAAGAAAGACCGCAAAGGTCGACATGTTATAGTTAAGAAGTATAAATCATTCGTAAAGAGCAAACGTATCTTCTGGAAACAAGGGACTGATGCTAAGAGTTTATTTTCCGGAATGAACCGAGATAAGGATGGATGAATTCATTGAACTGATGAAAGAACATAACTTGGAAACGTTGGGTCTGTCTGTGTAAATTCCCAACCGTAGTATCACAATGCCATAAACAGGATGCTTGAGTGCCCACCTGGCTGTAGCCATGACTAATTTTGCACGTTGTTTTCAAATCATCATTGTCACGCGTGCCTTGTGGAACAATATGGAAGCTCGGTCCGAGACCGACACCTTGACACCCAAATTTGTTTCGCCCCAGATATCAAGATTGGGTTCCCACGATAAAAGACCCCATTGAAACACAACCTTAGACCTTTTTGAACCTTGGCCTGTAAAAAGGGAATCCTCATTCTTTCCCCCGAAGCAAAGGACAACGGAATCTCCTCAAGGGAGAGCAATAGAATGCTAAAACCTGATTTCCCAAAGAAAGGGATGGGGAAGGAAAAAGTGAAAAGAAAGAAAAGGAAGAAATGGAAAGAAAGAAAAAAGAAAAAAGA